>NW_017259228.1:392227-401666 GCF_001594045.1 Atta colombica | reverse complement strand
GAGAGGGAGAGAGAGAGAGAGAGAGAGAGAGAGAGAGAGAGAGAGAGAGAGAGAGAACGAGAGGAAGGCAGCAGGGTGACGAACGAGAGGGGAAGAGAAGAGTGACGGATATCGTGATGAAGGCGTCCTCCTGTCACCTTCCTCCCGCCCCCGTTCTTCGCGGCGGCCTCGCCGTTCTGCGCTTGCACGACTTCTCTCTTCGGGCCACGTCCGGTTCAAGACGTCGTCAGAATTGCGCGCGAAGGGCCAGCGGACAAAAGAAAGAATCGAATCCATATGAAATCCTATTTCTCGTAGCATCGTTCGCGACAGTCGCGTCGATTTTATTCGTAATTACTACGAAAATGGTTTGATTAAATTATCGTCGATTGAGGTCTAAAAGCGACAAAATTAATAAGATTAGCATTATCCGAAAAAGAGACGATAAAAATAATTTTTTCATTACACATCAGCTTATTCTTCTATGGATTTCTTCTACGGATTTATCTTTAAAATCTTTACAGTTTTTCCTTCAATAGATTTGTTATAATTAATTATTTCATTGACATATTCTTTACCTCAAAATATGACATTGTTCCACTGTGGAGATTTTCTTGTTCCTATCTTATAAAGATTAAAGATTTCGGATATAAATTTATTTAAAAATATACATATATACTAGTTTAACATCTAACTTCGATCGTATTAAATAAATGTTCTGTTTTTAATCTTAATATTATTTAAAAATTTTACCTCTTTTTATTTTATAAAAAAAAAAAAAAAGATCGTATAAGAAATATTTTCATCAGTATGATGATACGAATTACTTATCTAATTTCTCTATTTCAAAAACTGTTGTAATTAATTAGCGCGCAACAATACTTTTGTATTTTTACATATGGCATATATTGTAAGATGACAAAAATTAATCCTTTAAATCATCTTATCCACGCCCTAAACAATATTTTGAGCTTGGAAAAATCCGTTAATTTCTGTTCTCGATGGTAATATATCACGATAAGCCGCGCGACGTTGGGACGTTGTGCGTCAATGTTAAGGGTTAAAGAGAGAAATAAACGCGTCGCGATCCTCCAGTTCGGGATATTAATCGCACTCCTCACGGATCCCGACTTTCGCCTAATGCAAAACGCCGTGGGGACGGATGCTACTAACGAAGAGCGAAACGAGTTCGCGGATTTCGCCTTCCTGAGCAGCGGGAGCAGCGACGCATCGATCATCACTGTCGCCTGTTGCGCGATTGGACGGACGAACGGACGGACGGAAGGACGGACGGACGGACGGACGGACGGACGGTCAGTCGGTCGGTCGGTCTTACTGGACGTGCACACCGTCCATCCATCATTCAGTCGTCGTACCTGCATCAACGAACGCATCTTCGGCGCCTCCGTGTGCGCGCGAGCATTAATACCATTCCACGAAGAACGCGCGAGACGATTAGCTCGATCGGTCTGCTATATTTCGGGCCGCGTCGTAAATTATTTTGTGCGGCCGCATTAAATTTATCGCGGCGATGCTCGAGACCAGTTTCGAGACGAACGAGTGCCACTTAACCGGCAACTTTTTTGCGATCGAGACACGATTGACGTGAGACCGAGGTTTTTCTCTTTAAATCAAGCAACAGACAGCGTGATCTAAAATTTCGAGAATTGATTTCACGCTTCAACTTCATTATAAATATATTTTTCACGAGTGAGAACGAAACTATTCGAAGATATTCATCACATTTGATCCATTAAATAGAACATCGATATGTCAGGGGCAAAAATAAGAGATCATAATAATACATTACTATAACTCGCGTTCGTTTTTATCCGTCTATATTTGAATGTGACAAAATTTTGGAAACTCGAATATACTTGGCAAATTTTCATATTATAAGCATTTTCAATTTCAATCCTCTTGTTTTGCTAATGTAACAAGATAATTTGTATCGTTGTTTGTCAGATGTTCATCTAATAGCAGACGAATAAACATGTCTTCGAATTCTTCAAGAGATTAACAATATATATAATAATGTATCTCTTGTGTCAGTTATTTTCGCATATTATGCCACAGTTCCAAAAATAGTAGACACAGATTTATATTATGTGCAATTTGTGGATACTTTTAATCATTGCATGAAAGAGAAAGAGAGAGAGGGGGGGGAATAGGAGAGAGAAAGAGACATCACAAAGATTAACGTCTTCGAAGAGGAAACGTAGACTGACACAACGTCGAAAAATATCTTTTAGGCAGCAGGTTATTCGCCGTGTGTCGAGGAGTCTTTCCCCCGTGCGTATACACTACGCAAGGACTGTCACTAAAATATGAACGTTAATAACTCGTACATGCGTTCGAGCAACGAGTGGCATGCCTTGCCAAAACGCCAACCTTTTTTTCACGAGACACAGCTCTTGCGTCGCCGGACCTCCCTGTCCATCACTCACCGTCAAGCCCAAATGTCTTTGCTCGGTTATACCCCGCTGTTCGTTTGTGTCCCTCCCCTTCACCGGGTCACTTATCATCCCGATTCCCGTACATTTCTAACGCGCTACTGCGACGTTGGCGCGATGTCTAATCGCGCACGGACAATCCGTATCCACGCCAGAACGAATTAATATACGAATCGAGCCGCTCACCCTCGTCGCATACATGGGCAAATTGGATTAGCGTATATATAGAAAACGTGTTGAAGGAGTGAATTTTATTCCGTTGGAATTTCGCTGAATTGCACATAACGATGAAACTGCTTCACTTATACAATTTATATTAATTTTTCTATGATATCACAAGAGATAAAATTATAACTCCGAGCAAAATTAAAATTATTTATGCAAAACAAAAAAATTTATATATATGTAGAAGATTATATCTTATCGATATAATTTTCAACATCAAATTTGCGTTTACCTGTCTATTAAAGTAAATTACCGTTGAATATATTCGCTATCTCTGTCGTTAGGAGTAAATTATAGAGCATCGTGATAGTAGAAGAATTATAGCTGTTAGTTAGCTTAACAAAATTTTAGATAATGATAACTCTTTAATTTTTCTTGAAAATACTGCCTATTACTTATACGGGATATTATTTCGCGCACAATTTATACACAAATGTTTTTAATCAAATCGAGATATGACGATATCACTGATAAAATTATATGCGGAAGTGTTAATCTCGCAAATGTTAATTAGCCATTATACTATGATCGGCAATAGTAAATTACGAGCTATTAATGGGGAGCCTATCGATAGTGTGGATCAACGAAAGGATCGACTTTAATTTAACAGTTTATGTGCGCCATGCACATGCAGACTAACCTGCTATCATTCGATGAGAGCGTGGGCGATGTAGTGCGGGAATGATCGCCAACAGGATGATAAAGTCCTCACGATCGGTCTCTACGATAAATAATCACTCGGTTGTGCGATGTTTTCCCCCCCGCCGTGATAATTTATCGCCACGCGCGTACGCAGTATGCAGTTAGGCAGTCTCTATTGCCACAGTAAATATCTCTTTAGCATTGCTCCTTATTCACAATACGGATAATAATATTATTACAAGATTGATAAGTATGTTTCTCGGGATCAGGTGTGTCAGATAATAAATGCGATTCTAAGTTAAGTGAATCCTTCTTGTCAAAATGTCGAAAAATATCGTGTCGCATAAGGAGAACCATGTAGCAAAGCGAGGGAGATGCTAACGTATATATCTTAATAAATTACGATATATGTTCGCTGAATGATTACTAACCGCCGGAAAACGACAATCGAAGCTACCGAGATTTTCGTCTAGAGACTATTGTCTGAGACTAGCTTTGGTTCATGACGAGTACCAGTCGAATCAATGGATACCAGTTGAAGTCGTGCATAGGCAGGCGTCCTATAGACGTCAGATTTCGTAGCTCTCGGTTGAACGAAATGAAAAGCGCGAACGAAGCTCCGGATTGCGGCGCGTAATATTCGCGGCAGTTCGCGCGATTTTGTTACGAGGCAGCACGACAATTTCGCAGTAGAAACACCGGCTCCGGAAATCCAAGATCTCCGAGCTCGGTATTTCAAGGCTGGGGCAACTTGAAAGGGAGGCTGGAAGGCGGACGCGCGGAAGAGAGAGAGAGAGAGAGAGAGAGAGAGAGAGAGAGAGAGAGAGAGAAGAACCGAGAAAGATTTCGAGTACACGTAGAGAAGGCGGCGGCAGTAGAGAAAAGCAATCGGGCGACGCGGATTCGGGGTTTTCACAGCCCTTGTCGATCGCGCGAGATTGAACGAGGCGTGTCCAAGTGCCGCGACTTCGGAATATCCGTGGAAAATTGAAGGAGAGCTCTATGCGGATTCCGCTTCCAATGGACCCCGTAGCGTGACATTGCATTCGCTTTTTAAACGGTTAACCGATGATCTCTATGCATTCCTATATTTAATCCATATACGTGATAAATCGACTCGAAGTTTTATCTGACTAATCTCGATTTCTACCAATGTAGATTGATTTTATTCTCAGTTCTTTACTTACTGTTCATTTTTTTTTAAATTAGAAAAAGATGAAAAGTAAATTAATTCGAGATTAAAGTTATTCTATATTGATGAAAATGGGCATAAGGTCCAATTTTTTTTATTTCCTGGTTTGTGATTTAAATTGTGATTTAAATTTAATTTATGATTAACTTGTGATTTAAATTTAATCTCACTTTACATGATAATAATGTTGAAACTGTGATTTCTATCTATAATTATTCTATAATCATTAGTGTATTCTATAATCATTAGTATATATCTATAATCATTAGTGATTTGACAGTATGGTGACTATAAAAGTTATTCACTACAAAATCATCAATTTAAACTAATTATAATTAGTGCTAATTAACTAGAAAAATACAATTTTATCAGATGTTCGTTGTCACCAATGTAGAGTAACTTTAAACTCGTTTTACTTACTCTTTTTTTATTTAGTTCTAAGAATTAAAAAAAAATAATAAGTAAATATATTGAATCAAGATTAAATTAAATTAAATCTATGTTAGTGAAAATGGACGTAAACACAAATTAATCAGAAAATGAAAGACCAAATCTAAGAAATACTGACGTATGTATGAGTAGTTCAGTTCCTAAAGTGAAATTTCAGTATGTATTTACATAGGATAAATTTCAGTCAGGAGAATTAGTTCCAAAATGATATTAATTTCAAAACTGATTTCAAAATTGCATTAAAAAAACTATTTTTTAAAATCAATTTTGTAACAGTATTCAAGTATTGATATCTCTCATTTATTTGAATATTTATCCTAATCTTAATCGCGCTTTTCTACTTACATTTCTAATAGACGTGAGCTATCAATGTCATTAGCAATTTCTTTTGATGAGCCATCTCGAGAATTATACATATAGATGTAGAATCTGATCGGGGTACATCATTTACGATGGCATGAGTAGCAGCGAAGGAACGCAGCAATGGTTCATAGTGGAAGGGGAAATTCGACAGACTGATGGAGTGAGTGTTGACTTAGGATAACAGTCGCCTCATCAGTCAATCAGTCAGGTAGACAACGGTAGGAAGGTACTCCGTCTTCGGTTGGAGCCTGTCGTCTTGTTCTGTTCACGTCGTCCTAAAGAACACCTAAGTGAGTCACGAATCTGACCACCTGACATTCGAGGAACTTAAGATCGAGGGCCAAAATGAAAAAAAAAGAAAGTAGGATGAGTCTGAAGGGATCGAATGCTAAAGAACCGTTTGTGGTCCTCGATACCAAGTGCATTGATCTAATTCTTTAGATGTTCCTTGATGCATTTTCTTGAAGCCATATTGAGAGCGAATAGTTGGAGGATTAATTTTCATTAAGGATGCAAATTTTTCCTTTTAAGTTAAAATCGTGACCTCTGTCATTCGGATAAATTTACATTGAATAACGATTACATTGAATAACTAGTTTCGTCTCATTTTTTAATGTATACAAGTGTGACGCTTAACAAATTAAGATTCGAATGTAACAACAGTTTTCGAATATTTTATATTATTATGCATGAATATTAGACTAGAGAAAATTATACTAATCAACTATATTGCTCTGTTTCATAACAATTTTTATTTAGTTCATTTGCAATGGTATTTAAAATACATAAATGTTACATGTCATTCCAAGAATATCTTATAATCGTCCTTGCTCTCAAACTCTCGAAACAAGAATGATATTCTTCTGGGCTCGGAGCGCGACCCTCCCGATCGATCTGAAAAATCTGGATCATCACTTGAGGAAGTCGTAAATCAACGTCTTGTATCTCTCGAATACGGATTGAGTATGAGGCTTTCAAAGCCGGTTACTCCGAGAGAAGGAGGAATCGCGGAGTTTGCGCAAGGGGGAGGAAGAGGGAAGCGAAAGAGACACGGAAAGAAGGACAGAAGGCACGCGCGAGGGAGAGAGGAAGAGACGCGGAGGAAGGAGAAAACGGATTCACCCGTCAGTCACTCTCTGGCAGACCGCGAGAGAATCACAATGCGAGGCCTCCCTCTTCTCGCCGTCCCTCTTCGTCCTTCTGTCCGCCCGTCCGTTCGTCCGTCTGTCTGCCTGTCCATCCGTTCGTCTCTTCGTCTGCCTCCTGTCACTCTCCCCGCCAGCCTTCCGACGGTTCTCGCATCAGAAATTCATCTCCTCTCCTGTCCTCCTCCGGGTTCTCCTTTTGTTCCTTCCCTGCCGCCGCAGCCGCCGGCTTGTTATTATGTACTGTTTTATTGCCAGAACGTTGCTAAAGTTCGACCCGGTTACTTGCCCCGGCGTGGCGTCATTGCTGCCTTAAGAGAGAGAAAGAGAGAACACGAAGGAGATAGAAAGATCCGCGCCTCTCCGGGATATTCGCCAAGATAACCGTGCGCGAGTAGTACTACTTATCAAAGATCCGTCTCGGAAGGCGTCCCAGCAACTTCGCTCGGCCGTCCCGACGTGAAAGAGACGAGAAATTAACTTCGTGCACCATGAAGTCGGGCGGCTCTCTCGCAAAGATCTTTTCTGATGTACGCAGCTCTACATTCTAACACGGTGGTTATGTAATTACCAGTATCCACCGACGGCCTGTCTGACAATGAGAGATAGAGTAAAGCGAATGCTCATGTACGTAGCAACCTCCACATAGTTGATTGTGAATGTCTAGTACATCGAATCAATGGATATAAAGTTATTTCCAAAGAAAAATTTTTTTCTGTATAATATACAACATATTTTATCTAGATTTTAAAGCGACTGACTAGTATAGTTTAGTCCACAAAATAATGAATTAGATTATCAATCAATATTTAAAAGAGAATTTTTAATAATTTGAAGAGATAGATTTTCATTGATTTTTTAACAGATTTTCATTGCAAAATATATTATACTCAATACATATTGTAATATTTTGATTTTACATTTATATTGTATTTTTGTTCTAATGCTTTTAATCACATCAAGTTGTGTCTACAATGTATATCATATTTACAGAAAAAATACTCGGCTATCTACTCGCTTTAAAAGCTGCCGCTCTGCATATCAGATTTCTTACAAACAATTAAACAGACACCTTGTATTATAAATTTTCTTACTGGATGAACGTTCGTAGATGCTAATTACAAGTAAACCTAACTGATTTAGCGCGTTGATTGCGCGTAAATCACTAAAATACACAAACTGACACTAGTGCGGATGCCTATGAACGCTAAAATTTACGCCTTACTCACGGCCGCAATTTATGAACATGCACTAAAGGATCCTTGTCTTAACACCTTATTTTTCGTTCTGCCATTTGTAAGGCTTACCGCATTTCATCTTGGCGACTCGTTCCGCCTTCGTACGTCTAAGAATGACAAATCGTTTTCCGGAAGAATGACCTCAAAAGAATATGTTCAAAAATTGACGAAAAATAATTAGTTTTATTCTTGGTTTTAAAAGACATTATATTATATCGCATTGCAAAAATTTATGTCAAAGTAAATTAGATTGTAATTAAATCTAGGTAATTTTTGCAATAAATTATTTATAGATTTTTAGGATGCTTATTAGCATTAATTATATCATTAAATTATTTGTCAAGTTTAATTTATTACTATTCTACTTTTAGTTTAGGATTGCGAGAGTTTAGATTTCAAGATCGACAATTATTTCGACAATTTACATAATTGGATATGAGAATAAATTCACAACGAAATATTTAATTAATTAATTATTTAATTAAGTATTAAGATCCAGCTCAGATCAATAAAATTTTCTTGTCACTTAAATCTAGATAGTTATGAATTAAGAAATATCGCTATTTGCTAAAATATTTTTTTGTACATTCGATAAGCATTATTAAATAAATTACAGTTTGCTTATAAAATATAATGAAATACAAATAATATTTATCTCAAGTTTTATTTTATTTTTGAAATTCTTTTGATAGATTACAATTTTTTTGTAATTTGCGATAATGGAATTTATTTATATACATTAAAAATGATTAATATTTCTCTGTAATGTTAACGTAATTAATTAAAGCCGATATAGTTTTCTTTCATAATACTCGCTTAAAGCTTCGCATATAAAGACTCGGGATTTATCAGCAATTAGCAACTGCCGATCGTCCATACGAATAGCGAGCGTGACTAGCTCAGTTCGATTCTTACGACTGGATCCTTACGACTAGCGGTCGTAGGATAGCTAATACTGTCGCGGTACCAATACCAGTTAGTCCTTGGTACATCGCCAACATGTGTACGCCAATATATGCAGGTGTCTGCTATCTATATTCGTAACTCGTGCGCAAGTTCGTCGTAAAGGTGGATGAGGAGAGACACGACAAAGGGGCAAGAGGGGAAGATAGAGAATGCGACATACATTTGTAAAAGAAGAGAGAGAGAGAGAGAGAGAGACAGAGAGAGAGAGAGAGAGAGAGAGAGAGAGAGAGAGAGAGAGAGAATGTGCAGAAAAGTCAAGCAGAGATCGTAACGGGTTTGAAAGCGGATGCTTCGCCGATAAGACTAATTATTGTTCTGGACCAAGAGTCGTAGGCGGGCTATTGGTGCAGAACCATCGCCATCGTAGATAGCGCGACTCGCTCTCGGCATAGCACAGGCCGCTAATACACTGCACTTCTTTTCTAACGTGCAGCGGTTCGGGTGAATCAAGGACAGGAGGAGTCGGATATCGGCCGGTAGCATCTCGCAGAGTGTCAAGACTCGGCCGCTTTTAAGCTCGGTACGCCACGCTCCTCGTTTTCGAAGCGTATCTTACCGGCAGGCTATGTCCGGGATGCGCAACCCGGTGCGGTCCTTGTTAGCGGCCTGCCAATAGCTCCGCACGAACTATGCTCGTGCGAACATTTGCATCCTACTGAGCCCGATGTCGACATACGATCGATCTCGATCGCCGGTGGAATATTTTCGAGTCGCGGAACCATCAGTGACTTTTGTCATTACGATTGAGTTGGGAGTCAATATTCTATTAAATTATCCAAATTCTGT
>NW_017259228.1:382317-392127 GCF_001594045.1 Atta colombica | reverse complement strand
AAACAAATTAAGTTTTAGAGGGCGAGAGAGGTTCATTTTGTAATTTTTATAGCTTTTTCTTAAGTAAGATTTATTATGATTTGTTATGAAACAGTGTCACTTTGAGATAAAAATTACAGAAATAATGAAATATAATAATTTTATAATTATAATTCATTATTTCATTGTATTTCTTGCATTAAAATATATATATAGATACTGTTTCAACATCATTATAGTGATTTTCCCGTCTTTAAAAGTTAAAAACATTAAATAATATTGAATTAATTACATTAAATAAAAGGTTTTGTCTTTCTGATGAATGCTTATGAATAATGATTCTTCTGATGTTTTCTGTGTAATTGTGCACGCGTGTACGAATGAAGATAGTATCAAAATGCCATTCGTTGCTTCCGGAAACAGAGTAACGCTCGTTGAAGTCTCTGGTTGGAGATGAAGATGGTGCAGTACTGACGGTCACGATTGAAATTTTGAAACAATACCTCTTCAAATCCAGCTATCATGTACAAGTGGGTGGGAAGGATTAGAAATGAACGGCACGCAAATAGATTCCACGGATTTGCGATCAAGCGCTCTAAGAGGGGGGGGGGGGAGAGGGCCTCCGGAAGGGCAGAAGACGGACCATGCTTGTAGCGGGCGGGGCTGCTCGCCGGTGGTCCGCCCGCTTGGTTCCTCGATTTCTTGCATTCTCCTCTTCGATACGTGCCTGAATCTGAGCGATCCTCTGAGAGGTCCTCCTTTTATCTCCTCTCGTCGTCGCCCCGTCGTTCTCTCCGTAGTCGTGCACCTTCTCGCCATCCTACGGCTGATCCCAACCGGATCGGCCGACCAGTCGCTTCCATCGAATGGTCCGGGGCACCAGAGAATCGCTCCCAGTAGAGAGACAATGGACAATGGGGACATAAATCTGCGTAATTAGTTGCTGATGCACCCGCGGATCAATGTGCGATCTCCTTTCTCTCCCTCTTCCGTAGCCTGTCTGCGAACAAACGATCGTTTGGTTGGTCACTCGGCAAAGTAGGACGGTGCTCCTGGTTGTCCCCACCCTCTATAAGGGGAGGTGAGCTGACCATCTTTCGCTCTCGTCCTGCTCTCGCTTGGCTTGGCGATTGCTCGCGACCGAGGACATGGCACTCCCTTCTTCAGAGAGGATATGCCGGGAGCAAGATGGCGACTAGGGAGATTCCGTTGGCTCTGAGTATTCACATCCAGGTCTATCAAGTGCTTACTTTCGTTAAATAACCGTACAATAATGAGATATTTTAATATAAGCATGGTTAATATTTGAATCATGAATACACGGTTAGAATTATCAGATATGACACAATGTGGAATTTCTGGATAAAATTTATGCAACGTAATTTCCTTCCATAAATGTTTATTGATCTTAGATCAGGTTATGTTCTTTGCACAGTCGCAAAGCGACAGTTCCGCCGTTCATTATCAAGGGTTCAAATGGAAACGATTTGATTAAAACTCATAATGCAGATGATGGAACTCCTTGTCCCGCCACACAATACCTCATCGTCGACGACGTCGACGTATCCGACATAGCTCGCATTTTCTCTTTCTTCGTCTCCCTCTTGGGCGTCGTATTCGTCGTCATCGTCGTCGTCGTCGTCGTCGTCGTCGTCGTCGTCGTCGTCGTCGTCGTCGTCGTCGTCGTCGTCGTCGTCGTCGTCGTCGTCGTCGTCGTCGTCGTTGCTGTCGTCGCGAAAGGCTGATAAATGAACCGATAGTGCCATTGTGTTACTCGCCATCTAAACCTTTATATCACTCCTAGGTACTTAGCTTCGTCATTTCTCAGTATCTCCACTCTTAGGTTGTACGTTCTTCTCTGCTCTTCTATCAAGATACGGTGGGTGACAGAAGGATTTGATTCGCGTCCTACATCAACGATCTCCACGCAGAAAAGACGATACATGATGTCGTCAACTGATATGTATTTGTATTCGATTTTTTGATTTCTAAATTGCTTGGCAATACATAAGTATATCCTGCAATACAAGTTTGCTTGCTTGTCACGCAAGGTTATACTGACAGGGAGGAATATTTTCCTCCTAGTAACGATACAGTTGTGTATCGTATTTTTCAAACTCAACATCTTATCTGCAAGTGTAATAGAAAATTTGCCGATGGGCAATGAGATATCTAGATTGCTAAAGCGACTACTTATATTCCGTTATATAAGTAGCAAAAGGCATCAATGAATATTCGTTATACAGGTATTTAATAGAAATGTAACAACACGTCGTTATTTTATAAGATGTGGCATGTTAATGGAGTAGCCATTTCTTATTAAATTATGATTGATCTAATCTATTAATCCGCTATTTTACTTATTTGTTTCAGGGGAGGACGGCGTCGAAGGCTCTGCGCCCGGTACGGACCTCCAAGGCGAGGAGGGCGATTGCGTCGACGAGGATGGCCCTATTAGCCCCAGCGAGAGGGGCTGCGCGCCCGCTGCGAAGGAGGACGAAGATGCTGAGGGAACGGACGAAGAGGACGATGAGGAGGCATCGCCACCTACACCTCCACCTTCTGCCACCTCGAGGTTAAACCCGACTATCTTGCGAGATACGGGACCTCCAGATAGGTGAATTTTGCATCTATAATTTTCTATCCATGCACAATTGAAGACTTACTACAACAAAGATTAAGAACACATATTAATCCACAACGTAGCCATATGATATTGGTGAAAATGGATTATCAGCTTTTTATTCATTTTTTATGGTTTTTTCAAAATATGGATATTAGTTTACTGTTGTACTAAAATCTTCAATTGATGTTCTGTCTGTATAACTATCTTAATAATTACTGAAAAAAGCAATCACAAAAAGAAACAGATACGCATTTCTCGATAGGATAAATCGGTAAATGTGTTAATGGAGATAATTATTGAAACCTGAAAGACTTGATTATGTGTGCCAAGAACTTAAAAAAGTTTCTATCGATATACAGTAATGATCAGAAACATCACTCGTGTTAACTAAAACGAGTTGTTGAACGAGTAATGACAACTTTTATTCACTTTTTCAGTAGTTATTTATATATCCATATCAACTTTCTTTGATCTTTCTTGTCACACTTGAATAAGTCGTGTAGATATACCGTATATTTATATCCACGATATTTTTAAATCATTATTTTCAAAAAAATTAAGCAAAGAATTTTATAAATCTTTCTTTTAAGCAGTGATTTTTGAAATATAAAGATTTAAATATAGTCAATTGACTACATTTAACTCAATCGCATTACACGCATAATTCAAAATGGCCGTTTAAATATAACTTGAAAAATTGATCATATTTAAAACATTATTAGTTCAAAAATTACTGCTATAAAATTTAGAAATAAATGTTTTATTTAACTTTTCAAGAATTTTTTGCTTTCCAAGAATTTTACTTAACTTTTCAAGAATTATTATTTTAATTCGCGAATTTTGAATTTTATGTAATATGCATCTCTGTCCACGTGTCTCCACGTGTCTCTTCGTGCCGGAGACACGTGGGTGTTACGTACGTGAAGAAAGAACACTCGACGTCAAGCGTTAGCCGTGTGAGGCAACAGCCTGTACAAATCAGCCGCAGATAGCCGCACGAGTGACGCTTCGGCGCAAATCACCTATGACGGTCATAGCAGCGACGCGTAATGGCGGGTATAAAGGCTCCTACCTAAATTTCATTTGACGTTGTCTGCCGGCGCACTCATTAGTCGGTGCTTTATCCGGGCGTAGAGACTCCTTATAATAAAGCGTTTAAATCATCGTGAGTCGCGCCGACGCGACACCACGAGCTTTTTGATGTTTGCCGTCGTCGGGAGTCTCTCGTGTGTACACTCGAGGCACGTTGTTGTTTAAGAGCAACAAATCGTCACGAGATCTCTTTCATAAATACATGTATGCGCGAGGTAAGCGTCGGGCGGCGAGGGTTAAGTGGTAATGAAACAAGCGGGCGGGCAGGCGGGCGAGGCCCCGGATAGGGATAAATAAGCCGGTGTCGGAGTTGATATCGGTGTCTGCTGCGCGCGACGTCACACGGCTAATAGAGATAGGCACGTGTTACACATCGTCCCATACCGACGATGCCCCACTAGCAGGCGCTGCCTCCTAACCGGGGGCGGCAGTGGCGCTCCCGCTCCCCCGTACACCCGCACCGTCCCGCCAGCCCCCAAAAACTTCCCCTGCATGCGTGGCAGCGGTCCCCTTTCATCTCGCGGCACGCATTCGGCATTCAGTCAGGAACAGTCAGTTACGAGCGAGCCGTCGACAGGCCTGGAACGTTGCCGCGCTGCGCACACATCGCGCATCGAGGCTCGCACAATCCATTACAACATTCTCTAATCGTTCCGACCACGTGCTCCCTTCCGACAGTCGATCCTCGTGCGCGTTGATGACGTTGCGACAGGTATCGATCGCTTCTGCACACTCGACAACTTCGACCAATCCGCGCCGTTTTTGTCGCGAACTGGATGACTAATCGGTGGAGCGTACAATTAATCGTAATTTGTTCATGATCGGAACTCCGTTACTTCGCGAGCGTTATGTTATATTCACGTATTTGTGATCGTGCGTGAGTCGAGAATTCGTAGCCGCGATGTAAACGCGCGTATTTTAAGGTCGACAAATAACGCATCGCGTAGCATGGTGTGTTTTCGTTTTCCATATCGATAATAATCTGTCGCATCTTGTCGTAATGTCCGCATTTACATTTACAAGATACGCTTCTGTGTGTTGTATGCATTTCGCGTGTACACACTAGCACGACAGACGTTTTCATGCGTGAGTTATCCATCGCTGTTGCCATCGTTGCAACGTCTCTAGACTCTATTTATCACGCGAGTCTTTTTTCCATTTATTTCTACCGATGATTCCGGGTATCCGTCGTTCTCATCATATAATACGGCGAAAGCTGTTTGCGTAGTAATTTCTATGGCGGACGCTTATGAAATATTAACGTCACGGCGTCACCTGCGTTATGCTGCGATACTCGCAGATCGGTTACAAGAAAATTATCGTGCGATTATCATGATTAATGACCACTGCCTGACTGCAAACGTTTCGTACTTTTACGCCAAGCTCCGATAAGATTCGTTTCATCCATCATAGCCACACTTCGAATCCTAGAGAGATCTCGAAGAGAGAAATATGTATTCGTACTCGAAAATTATAACGCTCGATATCGTTTACAATTTCAGGGAGCCAATGAGTCCGCGCTGTCCCTCGAGAGATTCTCGGGAATCATCCGGTCCGACGACCGGAAGTCCCCCACCACCTGCTACCAGGAGCAGCGCGAGCCCAGTCAGTCCAAGTAGTATCGTGCCTCTACCCCTTGGAACTCACTCCCTGCTACCATCCCATTCGGCAGCGGTCATGGCGGCATATCTGCAACAAACCCATCAGCGTCTTCTCCTCGGCCACTCGCCGTTATCGCGTGGCTCGGTGTCGCCGTTAGTTTCCTCCTCGTGTTCACCACCAGCCGCCACCCCCGGCCTCTTGGTGTCGCCTACCAGCATTGGAGAGATTTCGCCATCAGCGACACCTCTGCCAGCTGTGCTAGACTTTAGCACGAGAAAAACATCCTCGACTGAAGAAGACGAGGAGGAACAGATATTAAATCTCAGCAAACCACCTACGCCGTCTTCCTCGACGGAGACGAATAATGGTCCGTTGGATCTTTCGGTATCCAGCAGGAAACGACCTGGTCCGGAAGATTCGCCACCACCACCACCTCGCAAGTCGTCAAGACTGGGTTCCACGACAAGTTCCACGAGCCATCAGGAAGCAGCACCAGGAGTTGCGCCATCAGGTTTCGGTAGACCCCCCGTGGTGTCTCCCTGGACGTCGCCGGTGGTGGCCACGCACTTTCCGTACTTCGCCGCAGCGGTAGCGGCAGCGGCTACTAGTCAGCAGCAGCTTTCGCCGAAAAGCACCAGCGGAGTGGTGGATCATCATCAGCTTTGGAATGGGAAGATGAAGCCGCCGGCCGCGTTGGAAAAGCCATATCAACCTAGTGAGGCTACAAAGGCGCTCGAAAAAATGAGCGAGCTGAGCAAGCTGGGCGGAGAGGATCTCTTTAGGTCGTCTTCTGGAAGTGGTGCTACAGCAGCAGGTGCCAATGCGCCAGCGACGACATCGAGCAGTCGTCACAGCGCTTGGCAATCTCACTGGTTGAATAAAGGTGCCGATCAAGCGAAGGATGTTCTAAAATGCGTGTGGTGCAAACAAAGTTTCCCGACTTTGGCCGCAATGACGACGCACATGAAGGAAGCGAAGCACTGCGGCGTGAACATGCCGGTACCACCGCCAGTACCAGGAATTCATTCACAGCAGACGACAATGCCCACTATACCACCGCCTCAACAACCGCATCAACCGCAGACATCTACCGGCAATACTGGCAGCAACACTTCGGGTACACCTAGCAGCAAACAAAGTCCATCCGATTTGAATCTACTGATTAAAGAAACGATGCCACTGCCGCGGAAACTCGTGCGAGGCCAAGATGTCTGGTTAGGTAAGGGAGCTGAACAAACACGACAGATTCTAAAATGTATGTGGTGCGGACAGAGTTTCCGTTCACTAGCTGAGATGACTTCGCATATGCAGCAAACGCAACATTATACGAACATCATCTCTCAAGAACAGATAATATCTTGGAAATCATCGGATGAGAGCAAGGGCGGTAATTCTACAGGCGCTGGCGGGGGTAGCGGAAGTGTCGCTAGTGGAGGAGGCACAGGGGTACAGCCGGGTGGAGGGTCTGGACCTCACAGCGGAAATAATGGTGGTCCCGGAGCAGGCGCCACAAGCAGTCACGTTAGCGCCGTGCTGACCTGTAAGGTTTGCGATCAAGCATTTAGCTCCTTGAAAGAATTGAGCAATCACATGGTAAAGAATTCGCATTACAAGGAGCATATAATGCGGTCGATTACAGAAAGTGGTGGACGTCGGCGGCAAACGCGCGAGAAGCGAAAAAAGTCACTGCCCGTGAGAAAATTATTAGAGCTAGAACGCGCGCAAAATGAATTCAAGAATGGCGACGCTGCTGCGGGTTTGACTCATAGTCTCGGAAAGCATGCTGGCAGAATCACGTGCGAGAAATGTGGTGAGAAGATAGAAACCCCGCTTTTTGTCGAGCACATACGTCAGTGCATCGGTGCGGGCACAGTGGGTGCTAATCAGCGGAACTTTTTGAAGAACGCGCTCATGTCCAATCATTTGCCCGCAACGATACCACCAACCGAGAGCGGACGTAAGAGCGTCAACGAGGAAACATCTTCGATATCGTCGAGGCATCACCGGTCTCCATCTTCGGCCAGCGACGCGACTACGCCAGGAAAAGATACTCCTACACCAACTGCTAATGAAACTACTGCTCCCATGGGTACCTCACCGTCGGTTTTAAATGCAATAGAGAAGCTCATCGAGAAGAGTTTCGATTCTCGCGTGAGGCACGGTACGCCCGGCTTGCATCACGCTCAACCTGGTGCGCCAATGGGTACGAGCATTCTTAAGCGTTTGGGTATCGACGAGAGTGTAGATTACACAAAACCTCTGGTAGATCCGCAAACAATGAATCTGCTTCGATCTTATCAACAGCAACATCAACAGCAACATTACAATGCCAATGCCGCGGCGAGAAGGGAGCGAAGCGGCAGCGAGTCTAGTTCGATATCAGAGCGAGGAAGCGGTAGGACGGATACTATGACACCGGAGAGACGCATGGACCTGACTAACACGAGTCACGAAAGACATTCGAGTTCTTTGCCTCATCATCATCGCGTCACTCCCGAGAAGCAGGCCGCTTCGTTACCTAGTCGCCATCATCAAACCGCGGAAGAATCCGGAGACGAAGAGTCATCTACTGTGGTAGTAAAGAAAGAACCGAGGGACGAGGAAACAGAAGAACGAAGCGCAAACGAGGAGGAGCAACAACAGTCGCAATCGACGAGGGAAGTGTTCGTGAAGAAGGAGATAGTAGATGACTGCAGGGACGAGGAGGATCAGAGTTCCTACAATCACCGAAGAAGTAGCCTTCATGAGACACCGGAAGATGGACGAGAGGTTCTATCACCTCGTATGAATCCACCTACGCCTCGACCAACTAGCCAAGTGGAACAGGTCGCGCGTAGTCCTTGTAGAAACAGCACGAGTAGTCCCACTAGCAGCGATCGGTCGGTCACGCCACGAGGTACACCTGACACTAAGGCATCCAGCAGTCTCGGAGCGCTTTCCTCCATGTTCGACAACTTGTCCGGCGGTGGTGGTAGTGGCAGCGGCAATAACGTCGACTCGCAAGGACGTAAAACAAGCAGCCATCCTCTCGCGGCATTGCAAAAATTATGCGATAAGACAGAAACGCGAGGTCCCGGTGCTAGCGGCACCTCTAGATCCGGAGGTAGTTCTGCAGCTAATACCATCGGTTCGGGCAGCGGTAGTACGGTAGGGGTGTCTGGTCCAGGTCCTGGTCCAACCCCAGGTGCAATCTTGGCTTTCAGCTGGGCATGCAACGATGCTGTGGTCACAGCGGATTCAATAATGAAGTGTGCATTTTGCGATACGCCCTTTATTTCGAAAGGTGCGTACAGGCATCACCTGTCCAAGATGCACTTTGTCAAAGATGGCGTCATCCCGGATCCATTGACCATCGGCAGATCAGCGGCAGCGGCCGCGGCCGCGGCCGCCGCGGCAGTTTCCCAGGGCTCTTCCAGTGGGCCGAGCCGTAACTCCTCGTCGCCACCAACGTCGCAGCGCAACAAGTCGCCGCCGATTCCACAGGCAAACGGCAGCCCGTCGCAGTCAGCGGCCTCACCCCTCGAGGAGAGCCCGCACTCCAAATTTCTCAAGTATACGGAGCTGGCAAAGCAATTGTCCAGCAAGTACGTATAGTCCGAGCCCCGTAAGTAGCGGTGCCACTTGTACATAAGTGTATCTATATTGTAACGACTGTAAAACTAGCGATGTGAAAATTTTCATCCCCTTTTCCCGCGAAAAACCGCTGCGCCGAAAGACGTCGTCGTGCATCCGACGTCTTCGGATTTATGCTTAAAGAGGCTGTGTCGTGGCTATATTGATAATGGAAAAGAGATCATATGAGAACTCGTACAATTATAAAATAATTTCACATTATCATCTATATTTGATACAAATCTTGTATTCTTATTATTGTAAGAGTATACAGAGTTGAATCATATTATATTTGTAGTTTTCTTGTAATTAATATATATTTACAAATCAATGACTGAAATCGATATAAATTTACTGAGCTTAGATTTTGATGCCATAAGAACGAAAGATTTCTGTGTTAAAAGCCTATTCTATGATGTGCTTTTTGTGATTTGTTTTCTATTTCTTGCTTTTTATCTTGTCTTTTTTTCCTTTTGCGACTGTTTTAACAATAATTATGTTTCTTGTTACTATTTCTTGTTTCTTCTAAAGTTCATTAACTTTTATCCCGAGCGACAGAAAACAAAAAACCAGATAAGAAACAAAAAGACAAGATATAAAAAAATAGCAAAAAACCAGAAACAAAAAACACATTGTAGAATAGACTTAAGTGAATAATAGAAAAATTCTTTTTTGCTTATAGCATTAAAATTTGAATTCATTGAAATTATATTTTTAACTCTTATTACATATTTTTATACATTGAGCCTATCGCTTGCTCAAAAAAATATAATTAATATTATATACAGTACATTGAGATAATTACGATTCATTGCTATAAGAGTTAACTTTTAGTAATATAAAAAATCAACTGTTGATTAAATTTATGTTATATATACATTATTATTTAAAAATTTGAA
>NW_017259228.1:375016-382217 GCF_001594045.1 Atta colombica | reverse complement strand
CTATCCATATTTTACAAAATTCTTGCATTTCTTTTATTTTAAATATTTCTTATGAAACTTGAAATTATATTTTAAATTGTTATCCATGAGCATGATAAATTTTTTATTTACTAATTCCTGTTAAAAAATTATATAATTTTCGATAATTATTTTGTATTTCTTTTCTTGAAAATATTATCGATACAATTCGATACAATCTCTTTATAGAAAAATATAAAAAATCTATAGCTGAAAATCAGCACACCTAAAGTTGTTTTTTTGAAAAGCAGTTTAATAAACTTAATTTTTTAACATTAAATATGAGTATAATTTTACTTTTTGTTTTAATTTTAAACTTTATTTAATGTCTTTATTTAAATGTTCGTATATAAATGTCAATATTTTAAATAAAATTATTGTATTTATAAAGGAAATATAGTTTATTCCAAAAATTAATTGAATAAGATGCTTCATATTTTTTAGCGGTAATGTATCCAATATCATTTTTAACATCTTTTTTAATTATTTGTTCATCAGTTTTATTAATTAGGAACTTATTTAAATACAAATAAAATAAACAAATTATTATATTGAAAGCATATTTTAATTATTAGTTTTATAATATACAAACAAAAGACAGAAATTAAAGTTGATGCTCCGAAGTGATGTGTTGAAAGATTTTGCAAAACTTGTTAAAAATTAAGCCTCGTCACTGCGCTCTTTCAGCCTAAATGTGGATATCTCCGTCGAAAAGACTTCGCCGTTGCGACGATATTATTATAGTAAGAGATTTCGTTCATTCGCAGAATAAAATGCAAACGCGACTCCTTTTTCGTTTTTGGCGATCGGTTTTAGTCTATCATCGAGGACGCATCTTATCATTCCTGGGTTGGTGGCATGAATAGCGTGCATCAGACCCTTCAAAAATTACATTGGAGAGAGGCCTCAAATTCCGTTTTATACACATCTCTTTCATTGTTTCTTTTATACTGATTCCTCTCTTCTTTTCCCATTTACTATATTTTTAGTCGTTACGAGAAGATTATGCTCTAGAGTAGACCTCCGTGCGCAATCGTTTGGAATGTTTCCTTCTCGCTATAGAATTCTCGCGATAAAATCACGTGCAACATGGGAAACGTCACGAGAGAATTTTTCTGCTTTTCGCAGAATTTTTTTCTCGATTGCAATCGCTACGGGAATATAAGTCAAAGGCAGGACGCGAATAACTTTGTTAAATCGACATTTCCCTGTCATTAAGACTTTCTCGCAGTACGTTTCGCCTTCCGTTTTTTCGTATCACTTTCCTTCCATCAGTATCGAGAATTAACGAATTGTACCAGTGACTTATTTTTTTTCGTGCCCAAGGAACGTGAGAGGATGTGATGAAGATGTGGGTGTTGAACGAGCGTTAATTAAATTGTGATGCCACCATATCTCGCGGCACTGCTGAGTCACGGGGCTCGGCACGCGGCCAAGTTTGTGATTTTATAAATACTTAAGGACGTTTACGACGTGAGATGAGAAAGATCGCGACGAGACAAAGGAAAACAGCAAAAATTGATTAGAACGAAGAGAAATGAATAGATAGAGAAAGAAGAAGAGAGAACGAGAAAAAGAGAAAGCTTACCTATCATCTGTCGTAAGATCGTCAGCATGTATACCTCTAGATCGTAAGGCCGTAGTTTATTAGCGTATAGGATAGGCTAGGGTTCGACCCTGTATAGGAATCTCTTTGTTGATACTTATTACTATGAAAACCCGATGAGGTTGCTCGCAGGGACGACAAGAGCCGCCTCGAAGAGCGTTACGACTGCTGCAAATCGAAGGTGTGGAAATTTACACGAGCGAGTGTAAAAGCGATAAGGGGTGCGGAGACGCGGTGCAATAGCGAGGCTCGCGATTAATTGAATAAGTACACGCGAGTCGAATGCATGCGTGAAATAATGGAATGAGAGAACGAACGAATGAATGAGTGAGAGAGAGAGAGAGAGAGAGAGAGAGAGAGAGAGAGAGAGAGAGAGAGAGAGTGAAGAGAGAAAGAGAGAGAGAAAGAATGTATGGAAGTAAAAAATGATCGTTGAAGAATGCATATTTTCTCGACGTATGCGTACGTGTAGATCATTGTAAATTTTCTTTGTTCAAATAATATTTATTGCGTCGTGAGCGAGCCAACGCGTCATTTTACGTGTAAAATATTGTCATTATTATCACTCGAATTATCGCGATTACTGTGTATATTGATTATATAATTACGATTATTATATGGCGATGATGCGTGGCGTGTGATGAGTGCAGTGATAAATGCGGAGCATAGGGCGCGAGCGGATTAGATGGAAAGGCGAATATGACAATGATGAGAGTAACAGAGAACAAGAGACTGTGTGTACATGTGCGTGCATGCGTACGTAGTATGGGTGTGTGTGTGTGTGTGTGTGTGTGTGTGTGTGTGTGTGTGTGTGTGTGTGTGCGTGCGTGCGTGCGTGCGTGCGTGCGTGCGTGCGTGCGTGCGTGCGTGCGTGTGCGTGTGCGTGCGTGCGTGTGTGGGTGTGTGTTTGTTTGTGTCGAGTGAGGGCAAAGGATAGAAAGATAGAGTAACAGTCTGAGGACAAGAAAGAATGCTTCCGAGAGAATGACAGAAGCAGGCCGGAAAAGATGGAGCAGCTGCGTGCGGCCCTCAACAACGAAGGCCGGAAAAGAACGGAACATAACTTGTATACGTATTTCTTGTAAACTCTAATTCTTCCATCGCGGACTTTAAAAGTATTTATCGACATAATAATATTAATATTATTATATTGTAATTATATACGCGCGCGACTGCTGAGAGTGTGATGAACGTAACGCGAGACGATTACGTGGCTGCGACCAACACGACATACATGTACACTTATTTACACACACATACACAACACGCGGGCACGCATACGTACACACGTGAAAATACGCGTACACTGTCGCAGTAACACTCGAGGAAAGGAACAGCCAGCCGTGCGAATGATACGCTCGAAACGTACCTACCTACTTACAAACACGCAACCACAAAGATATGCATCATGTATACGCGATTCTTGAAACCATTTTACCAGATTTGTCATTATTTAATTATTTCGGTTGTATTTTAAAATGCAATTAAAGCTCAAATAAATATATATGTTATAAACTAAGAATGTACGTTTGTCTCGTGTGTGTTTATTTCTTGCCTGTCGTCCAAAGATTGAGTAATAATTTACTAAGAACTCGACGTAATCCAGTATAAATGATATTATATCTTTTCGAAAATGTTTTATGTAGAAGATGTTATTAATTTTCTTATATAAATATTATAAATATATATTTTTTATTTCAGCATATGATCATTAATTTAAATTTATGCAATGCCTTTTTGTGAAAATCGCGAGGGAACGAGTCACAGTTAGTAGACTCTCCCGGTTGATAACTCAAGGAAATAACTATTCGAGAAGCGATTCGAGCAACTTGCAATCGACCGTTAAACATTTTACATATTTCAGGAAACCGGCGCCGT
Organism: Atta colombica; assembly: GCF_001594045.1. Taxonomy (NCBI): domain Eukaryota; kingdom Metazoa; phylum Arthropoda; class Insecta; order Hymenoptera; family Formicidae; genus Atta; species Atta colombica. The sequence continues at coordinate 378,715 of NW_017259228.1, read as the reverse complement.
CGTAAATCTCCATTAATTCTTATTAATTTAAACGATGTACCTATATACAGCGTATATAAACGTCTATTTAAAAAGGTAAGTCTATTTAAAAAGGTAACGTCTATTTAAAATAATTTGTCACCATGGCCTGTCTTCACTCTTTAAATAAGTGGTTGACGATTCAACCATTAAGTGAACTAATAACGCGGATTTGCATTATCAACGCGATCGTTAAGCATGAAACTATTTTTCGTTTTCTTTCAAAGAAAATAGAATGCCTGAATTAATTAGAAATATTAGTATCCATCTCTTCGCTTTGTATGTGGCTTATCTCTTCTTCTTCTCGATGATATGGTACTCAAATTTACGTTTGTGAACGCTAAAGAATGAGAGAGAAAGAGAAAGAGATGGAGAAGAAGGATAGGAGGAAAGGAGAAAGGGAGAAAGAGATGGAATCCTTAATATAGCAGGCAAGTCCAGAGTCCGCGTATACACGCTCGCTAATTCAGTGCCATACAATACCATATCGAATGTATCCGCATCAGTATCAAACTCACCCCCGCGTATGTTAGCCGCAAAGAATAGACATGGTCGGCGGATAAACTAGATAAACCGGTGACTCTGTATACCACATTACGAGCGCACGATTTCGCTTATCAGCCGGCAGACGTTTCGCGAGATATCATCTTCCTCAAGGCCGCCGCTCGCCTTCGGACCCTTCGTTGATTTCAACGAATTCCCCGATCATCTCACTCGCCCACCCCTCGTTTCTCTCGCGTCGACTCCTCACCTACACTGGCTGGATTCGCGGGTCGTCTTTACTTCTTCCTCTTTTTTTTTTCGCCATTTGCGATGCATAATGATGACTTCGAGTCGCCGGATGGTGGTCGCCCAGCCAGCAAATCACGGTGAAGGTCGATCCGCTGAAGGAGCCGAAGGGAGAACGGCGACAGAGGGGAACACATCGCGAGAGAGACAGGGGCAAAGAAGTGGGAGGGAAGGAGCTGTGTACAGAAACCGGTCGGCCACTACTCGTCCTCTTCATAAGAGATACGCCGCATGCCGCAGATACGCGGATACTTTTATTTTAACGTAATGCGCTAATGAATTGATACAGCGCCGAGCGGAGTTGCCTCTCGTTCCCCGCGCCACCGTTCTCTACTTCGCTTGCTTATTCTGCAAGAAAGGATCGGCGGCTGTGATGCCGTCGCGGGAACGATCTCTCCAAGCAACTCTGGATTCGACTAACGAACGATTAATATTGGAATGAAGCAATTCCTTAAGTGTGCAGCGCATTTTCAGAGCGTTTATTGAATACACTTAATGTAAACGGCAGCTTGACATAATTTTTCTGATCGTAGGCCTTAAGATAAATTTTAATTATCTAATTTAATGTAGTATAATATATATAAATATATATAAATATATGAATATGTATAAAACATAATAGTAGAGAAAGAGAGAAGATAGAGCATAAAATAAAAATTTGAAAAATATCGAAATAATATTCTGATTTTCTCGAGCAAAAGAATAAAAATTTTGAGTATGCAATAGTTCTATAATTTACGTTGGACGAACTGAAACGCACATAAAATCCAAGAAATACACGTGATGGGTGTAACCCATAAAATTGGACGTTTAATTTTACGAATCAGTAAAGTTTCATATTCTTATTTAACATACGAAACGTAATATTATACTTTGCAAATTGCCGTGAGTCATCAATGCTCGTAAAATCAGGTAAAAAGTTTGCGATTAAGGATCGACTTTGAAATACGTCCGTCCAAAACGGAGGTAAGACCGTTTGCAGGCTCAATAGCGAAGGAAACTGTAAAAGAGGATTTGTGAAGGGCGAAAAAGGGAGCCGATGAGGCCAATGAAATCCGAGAGGAGGATGGGCGCAAGACGGATGGATAATGGTAACGATAAAGAATTTAAATCTTGCTCTATCTTAGCGAACGCCCAATAAATCCTCGATAAGACACGATTCCACGAGTTGGGCTATTAAAGCCTCCGCGCAAGTCCGTTTGCCGGAAGTCGTCCGTTACGCATGGTCAACGGCGCGTAATTACTCAAGCATAATGATCGCGGATTCGTCGATCTGAAAGAAGGTAAACCGAATGATCTCGCACGAGCGCTAAAACGTTGCGCCCGATAATGCGCTCCCAGCAGAAAGAACGACGGTTATCGTCGTGCGCGCAATTGCGCGCGAAGATAGCCGCGATATATACTGTAACAAAAACCGTCGATCGAGCGTACACGCTCTTGGTAATCGCCAGTGCATTCAATTCGAATCGGTGCATCGCCTCTGATTTCCCTATCTAAATCGCCGGGTGCATCAGCCGGCGCATCAATTGGGCGACGTTATCGTAAACATAGAACGTACATATATGCCCGATCCGCGCTCGGATTCGATCGACCATTCGAATAATAATTACGAAGCGATCGACCTTTTCTGTTTCCAAAGCGGATAGAGGAAGAGAGGAGGATAAGTCGATGATTCAGAACGAAAACGATCAAACTTCGCGCGCATAAAATGAAGGAAAGGAGTGAAAAGAGAGACGAGTGACGAAGTGAAAGAGTGTAAGACAGAAAGAAGAGAAGAGAAGAAGGATAGAATAACTAATGAAGAGAGAGAGAGAGAGAGAGAGAGAGAGAGAGAGAGAGAGAGAAAGGGAGAAGAAAAGAGGACTTACGAACCTCACCTACCTATTGCCCGGGGCTGGTAATGAATTCGTCTAATGGGTCGTAAAGAATGCGATCTTATGGAGCGGAGAGGATAAAATAAAACATCGGAGAGGCTACCGATTCTCGAACGGCCCTTAAACTAACCCTCGTCTTAAAGAAACGAGCCCTCATTCCACTCAACGGTATTTAAACGCTACCGTCGATACACACATTTTTCCCGCGTTGATGAGGACTACTGTAATAGAAAAGGGACTCTCGCCGTTGACGAGCGAAATCTTGGGGATGGAGCAATGTCGGTATACAAATGAATACATAGAAAATAACAATATCACTTTAATCTTATAGTATAGACTGTGAAAATGCATGCTCTCGTTTTTATAATAGATTTCTCAGCATGAGTTATCGTAATAAATGGAACTAAAGATACAAGAAGTGATTTTCTCTTCGTGTAAAGATCCTAAGAATTTGCTATATATAAAATTATTCCGCATGGGAATCGCTGTTGGATATCAGAAGACCGTTGACGATATCGAAATCGGTAATTCTTCGACGATTGGCTTGCCGATGAACTTAATCCCCTTCCTTTCTCTTTCGGCATCTGGATTCGTTCTTCTTCCTTTTACCGATATCTTCGATATTCTTTACCATCCTCCGCTGCATGACCGCTCTTTCTACTCGCTGTCTTCATAGCGCAATCCGCGTTCGCGTAAGCGCAGTTCGTCTTGAACATGTCCCGACGTTTCTGTTCTTTATGTGCACCACGCCAAGAGCTATGGAGATCCCTAGTTACTATCTATACTGACGGTGTGACTTCTCTTTCCCTCACTCTCCCCTCTCTTTCGTGTTCACAAGTACCACTGCCGTTGCCGATTCTCGTGTCTCTTTCCGCCATCGGATCGATGGATATATATGGGTACCGGATATCCATCGAAGTCCATGAGACCTCTTTTCGGCCTCCTACCCTGCACACACACACACACACACACACGCGCGCGCGCAAACATACGCAAACTCTCTCTCTCTCTCTCTCTC
>NW_017259228.1:362748-374916 GCF_001594045.1 Atta colombica | reverse complement strand
CACACACACACTCTCTCTCTCTCTCTCTCTCTCTCTCTCTCTCTCTCTCTCTCTCTCTCTCTCTCTATACTGTAGTCAATGGTCGCTCCCTAAGCGCTCGCGATGTTCGAAAGCGAGAGCAGAGACATTAGAGAGCCACCAAAAACCAGGAGAGATCTGACGATAGCCCAAGATTTGTAGCGGTCGCGGCCGGCCGATAACCAGTGCACTGGTTGTCCGTATGCGAAGGACTGTTCGTTCCGTACCCACTTCATGCCCGACCACATCGATGACATCGAGGCTTAATCCTCGCCTAGTGGTCATCCTATAATACATAGTTATATCGTAGGGGAATCGACGACTATCTACAGCCACTCGTGGCCCAGCTCGGATCTCCAAACTTGGCTCTTGTGCTAATGGTACGTTTTGCACGAACGAGAACTATATTTTAGGAATAGGAAAAAAATAGGAGGGGCAGAAAAAGATTGCAGAAGAATGACGTATATTTTTTTTTTACATATATTTTGTTCTTTTTCATTTATTACTTAGTTAACTGAATTTGTTTATTTCTATTCTGACTTTGAATAACAATTTTTATATAAATATTTATATTCTGCATTTTAATATTGTAAATAAGTGGATTCTATTATTATATTTCTGATACTAAAAAAAAATAACCTACTGACTAACTTCAACTCGCAATAATAATAATAATAAATAATTACAAAAAATGATAAACATAAGTCATATGTGATTGTCATTAAAAATAGGAGTTCCTCTTCCCAGAGAAAAATTGACAATGAACGCATTTTTAAGACTTTGTAATTATCTGAAGATAGTTCAAAATGTTATAGTATGTTATACGTATATAATTGAATCTCTTATGTACTAAATTTATTTTTGCACCTTGACAATTGCATGTGACTAGGATTTGCCGTGTTTTTACTATTAAATGTAATATTCCTAAAAAATAAATATCTCATTATGTACAATGGAAATTTATAAGAGCATCATTGAACGTCTTTGTTCTTCCATATCGAACATGTCGAAGTTAGCCATATCGATGCTACAAAATTCATTTGGAAGGTGCTGGCCGCCGATCCGATTTCAAGAATGGCTGAGGGAAGAAGAACCAGGTGTTTTCTCGACGGGTACTTCTTTCGAGGTGGCTGCGCGCAAGGATTTTAATCCTGTTACTACGTGACTCTGGCGGTGGATGATGAAGATGTCAGTTGGCCAAGAACGCGTGGGAGAGCCAGCTGGATATAGCGCTTGGCCGGTGGGTGTTCGCACTCTCGTCGTGCGTTCTGTTCACCAAGTTTCTACCCATCTTCTCACTCTTTCTTCTTCCTCTCTCTGCTGTCCATTCTCTCACTCCCCCCCCTCTCTCTCTCTCTCTCTCTCTCTCTCTCTCTCTCTCTCTCTCTCCCTTCCTCCCCTTCGTTTCTATCTCTTGGTTCTCTACTTTTTTTTATTTCTTTGTTCCTCTTCATTCCCCCCTCCCTCGCCTCGTTCCAATTTAGTTTCGTAAGATACGCGCGATCTGTACATCTACTTTACGACGGTCGCACGTGCATACTAAGAGGGCCCCCGCAAAAAGAAGTTGCGCTTAAGGGTAAGGCGCGCCTGATCAGGTAAGCTACTATCTGAGTAAGACGCGACTGCCTCGTTACATTTGTTCTTCACTTTACACAGGCCCCGTGTACCGTGAACAACAGGCTTAAGTTCACGTCGCAATAATAAAAATTCCACAACAACGCACACATCGCGGAATTGTGCGTGGCATTTGCATTTCAGATTAGCAGATTTTATATCCCGACTGCTGGCGACTGCCTCTTCGTCATATGTAGAATATGAGTCATGATCGATTGGCTGATTTGGTCTAAAATTTTGTGTTTGCTCTCGCGACAAATAAAATCGCGACGTTCAGTGTGCCATTCGCGAGAACAATTCTAATTTGTACGAATGGACGAAGACACGTGCTAAATATCGAAAGAAATTTATGATTAGACAAAATAAGAACTATATTACGTCATTTTTTGAAAATAAAAAAAAATGAAATGAAGTACAGGAAGGTCTTTGTTTAAACCAAACCATAAAATCATTTTCGAATGATCGCGTCGATCAAAGAAAAAATTGTAAAAAACGAAGATTTCGTGGGCAGTGATTAACGATGCTTTACGTTTTACGCCTGTCGGTGCGTCGCTTCGTCAGATATTCGGGTTAGCATAACATCGTAAAATACCTCGACGTAAGCACAGCAACACCACACGACGAGCACTTTGCGCGATATCCGCGTGAGTTACGCGCTTTCTACATCAACCGTGAGATCGAAAATCGCGGCGAGATCGTTGTAAATAAATAGCTGGCTGACGACCTCACAACTCCTCTTCGTTAAACATTTGCGTTGGCACAAGCGCAGAAATTCATCGCAAATGCCTCGTCGAACTTATAAGAAATGTGATAAAATAAACACACGTGTAACAGAGAAGCAATACTGCGATTTCTAATCGCTATGTACTAAATTTTATAGCACAACCATTAATGCTCTACTATATTTGTATAAATCGCTTTTTTTCGTGCCGTGTTTAATTATTAAAAGATTTTACTACGTAACGATAAATTAATAAATTTATACACAATGAATGCAAAAAGGAGCACTCTTATAAAAAAATCTTATTGATATATTATACAAAATTATTATATTGTAGAAAATGAACATTAATTAAAAATTTATTCATAATGAGAACATAATACGAGTTTTCGCTTATTATAGAGACAACATATTTTGATTATTATATTTTTAAGTAAAATAATTTTGTGAAATATGTAATTTACTTCATTCTTTGTTAATAGATTACTAATTAATGTTTACTGTCTAAAAGTAAAGTTTTTTTTTTTAGAAAATATCTTTTTATATGCATATTACTTGCATTCAATGTATTTATATTGCAGATAATATAAAGATGATAATATAAAGATTATGTTAATCAATTGCAAGAAAATATTTTCTTGTTGCAATATTTTTAAATAGTCATGTATTCATGAACGTTACTAATATAGTAGAGAATAATTGCAATATAAGCAAAAATCAACATGCTGAATATAATAATCGCGACAAACGAATGTAAGTGCGTATGTGTACCGCATTTAAGATTAGTACGCAGAAAAACTGAAACTTGCGATCCTGTCGAAAGGACTACACCTTTCGCATTTGTAAGAAAATCCGTGATAAATTTGCTAAGTGTATTAATTGCGCTAAGATGTAATTTACGCAACGCGACTGAAAACCTGATCTGAAATTATTAAAGTGGTACATTAAATCTCCTATCTAAAGAAAACAGAACTGGAATAGACGTTTGCGACGTGTGCGGAGGTGGACGATAAATACATCTCGATTCTTTTCGTCCCCTTACCTAACTGGGTACAAGTACACATAAAGTAGAGAGCTCGCGCAATCGATGACTCGTACTAACGATCTCCTTCTGAGGAAAGGGGAAAACGGGTCGTGGTCAAGATCCAACAGCGCACGCGGAGGAAGAGATCCAAATGGAAACGGAACGGGTTAAACAAAGACGTCATTACCGTCAAATGGATGGAAGTGAGATGCAGATCCGCCATTCGTTTTCGACGATCGGGTTCTCGTCCTGGCAAGCGTATATCATTTGATTTATCTTTCTCTTTCTGATTCTCCCCCTCTCTCTCTCTCTCTCTCTCTCTCTCTCTCTCTCTCTCTCTCTCTCTCTTTCTCTCATCCAAGATCATAACAGATTTCATTTGAAAAGTACGCGAGGGAGAGCTGCATTTCTTCCGGCACAGCTCCTACACGACGTAGAGGTCGCGGTACATCGAAACTGGTGCAATCTTACCACGAAGGTCGTCACGTTCGCGACGACCTCATTATAAGAGACTGTTCGTCGGCGGAATCTGACGGCGGGGCAGCGGGAATCGCACGCGCCCGGGCGAGGGGCTAGAAGGGGGTGAGAATCTGTCAGGACTGCCGCACTCGGGCACAGATTTACAAGGCTGACGCTGTTTTACGACCCCACAAAGTGCCGCTCGCTCGCTGAGCACCCGCGCATTACACATAGACGCTGCACACGTACGTTTCGTCCGTGTATGTGTGCCACGCATGTGCTGATATGCACGCGCGCGCGTTATACGTTCGCGTATTCGTACGAGTGCAGGCTTATAAACACGTCATTCTATCGCCTCGCCAACTCCATTATTCAGAACTTTACAATGCCGGCGCCGCTTCGCGTCTAATAAGGTTCGGCCGCGAATTACAGATTTTATCGGGCGATTTGCATCGGTTTCTTCTTCTTCTTCGACGTTGGCAGAGAAAAATGTATGGACGCGCTTCAAATGCATTTCTACAACTAAATTATAATCTAATACCACCTTTCTGGTTTATATAGCGTCTCCAAGATCTCTGTGAAGCGAGAAAATTGAATCTGAAGAGAACACACCGTATTCTGGCTCGTTGCAATCGAAATTATAGATAGGCCATGTCATACTCGAGCGCGCGTACGAATTATTCACGAGACAGAATTACGCGGGTTTGTTGTAAACAGTAATTTATATTTGCGAAAATAGATTTCGTGACGCTGTTTGTGAAATGGTAAGTTGCGATCCGGCGTAATAAATCGCGGGCGTTTAAACGCGACATATTTTGCGATTATTCGCAAATTCGTACGTCCATTGCGAATTGCGTATTGGCAAATTTATTTTATTATATGGACGCAGCTAAATGATAAGCCGAGCATCCATTATAATGAGCCCGTTACCAGGCTCGCCTTTGACGTCAAATTTTTCACGAATTATCTTCCACCGTAGTCATCGTGACAAATAACACGGTTGATCGCGAAAGAGCCGCATGATTTACGGCCTGGGAGCACAGCGGCAATCTTTGTAGTCATCTGAAATAACATCTCGAAAGCAGCTTCTGATTACCGAGCATGTTTTATCGAGCTCTCTACTTACGAACTTAGGTGATAAGCTAATGTTGAGTCTAACGACCACTTACGCATATCGAGTAATTCTCTTTTACAAATCAAATACGCTCGTTTCTTGTGCAAAATCAAAAATCAATATTCATGATTCGATCTTGTTTTTTATTTTTCTCACTAGAGAGTTCATATAAAATTAATCTCAACAATATATTATAAGTGTATTGCATACTTGTGTAATAAATAACACTTCTTTATTTATAAGGTATGCGTCTCTACGAAGACCTTCGCTCGTGCTTAAGCCGAACGAAATTGAGGTTCGTTTAGATGTACATCTCGACGCACTTAATTCACGGATTTGCTCACCGCACGTTCAGTTTTCACGAGTGTAAACGCGCTTAACAAATGACAAGTATCCGATGACAAGTGTAAGTCGAGATAGGGCGGGAAAGCCGCAAATTGTAAATGTAAATTACTTCCGGCAAGCGTCTATATCCGCTTTTTCTTACCAACAAATTATATCCCTGTAGAGCAATGTTCACACGGTCAGACATTATCAATCCTCTCGAGGCGCGATTTTTGCACGCATCGCCGGCCCTCGAAGGAATATAGAGCTGGCTTTGTGGATTCGTTATCAAGAGAAGGAGACAGAGGTCCTTGTCGAGCCCGCAGGTGTCAGGACGGTGTTTTATTGCGGTGTAATCGAGCCGACGGAGAGACGCCGGAAATGCGGTCGCAGATAGTCGACGGCACAGGAAGCAGTTATGGGACCTCACACGATGCGACTGTCGAATGTCTTGCCATGGTTTTCTATCAAGTTGACAACATTACAGCATAAAATCTCAGGTGTCGTTCCACGTTCTAATGTTTTTTTTTCAGCTTTAATGACGAATGTAACCATTCGTCATTACAATCACCTCGTTAGATATAGAAAAACGTAACGTAATGTACATATGAACAAAGAAATACCAAAATACATTAATCATTTATGGAAAATATTCTTATATAAAAGAGATGACTTTTTGATTTCGATATTTGAGAGGCAAATAAACGCGTTCGTTTCGAGAACAAACAAAATATTACATGATATATTTTATGACCATACGTTATCGTTATAAAATCTATCTATGAAGATAACGTACGTTTACACGATTTACTTTACGCACGACTAGTAATTCTCAAAGGCAAGAAAATCAAGTCAAGGGAAACGGACATCCATCCGACATGTTTAACTTATTACTCGATAACTTGTTTATATGCGTATCGATGTGGGGCGAGGGAAGCATGTGCAGATACCGCACTTTACTTTAATCGATACACACGCACACGCTCAATATTAATCCGATCGATTAAATCAATTACGGGAAACGCTACTGGATTTAGTGCTAGACCGAACGCCCGACGGGACAAGTTGCTCGAATAAATTAACTGGATATAATCGTCGGACCGTTAGCCGTAGGCGTATAAATAATATCGACAATATTCTCTCTTCTACGAGCGCGCCATATGATAAAGAGCGCGTCCTCCGTGGCATTAGGACTTTGTGCACCATATGTATAATTTCGAATATTCTAACGAACTTCGGAACGCAAACATTTAGCGCAATGTAATAATTAACATTAATACAAACTAATGAACATTTGATATTTTTGTATCTAGCACATAATAAATGCATCTAGCACATAGTAAATATGGATATTATTTTGCAAAATAATTGAATATAAGATTTTCGTTTTTAAAATAGATATATAAACGTTTTAAATTCTTTTCAAAATTTTTTATATCTATTTTATCCTGCAAGAATAATCCGTAAGATGTATAATCGTAAATAAAAATTTACTCTTGTCTTGAATAATTTGGCAAAAGGCAGAATATGTGTAATTTATATTTTTATAATTTACAAATATTATGCAATGTACCTAATAAATCTAAACATTAATATTCCATCATTCGAACGCATGATTCTTAAATACAAAAAATTAATTATATAATGACAATAGAAAAATAAAAATGCCAATAATATTTTCATAACTACTGTCTCAGCGATAAATCGTATTCATGTACCCCCTCATAGCATATTTCTTAATATGTGGAAAAAATGACCTCACCTCATTAGAAACTGAGAAACAGAGAAAATGGAGAAACGAACATCGTGGCGAGTCAGCAAACGACTGATTGGAGTGGCACGATAGTACACAACAGGAGCGGTTATATACGCGTAAGAAAGAAAGGACGAGGGAGACTACTATTTCGTAGTTTCTTATAAATATTCATTCCCCCTTGCCGATGAATCAGGGTGCCCGAGCCTCGCACTCCAGGCGGTAAGTCGCGTTAAGAGCGCTAACGAGCGACCCCTCCAACCAAATGGGAGAGAGAGCGAGAGAGAGAGAGAGAGAGAGATTCGCTTTTCTCACTCTTCTCAGTCCTTGTCGCCGCCGCGAAGGGAGGAAGAGGCAATGAGAGCGCGAGGAGAAGACGAAGAGAAGCAGAAGGAAGAGCATAAGATGGTCCACACCCGCACCTCCTCCTCGAGCAATTCCAGCGCGGCGCGCTGAGTTGTGCGAATTTGTTTAATTAGAAGTTAGGCCAGCGATACATTAGCAATGTAAATACCTCTTTCACTTCCACCCCTTCCTCTTCCGCCACCACCGCTTCTCTCATCTTGCCCTCAACTCGTCCGCCGATCTCCTTCTTTGTCGACTGCGGGCCCGACAATTTCACTCACCCCCGGCAAGGGCGAGTCGGCGTTTCGTCTGCCGCGGACATACCATGATTTAACGTTTCTGTTTTGACTTCGCTCTACGTTGATTCCGCGTACGTAGTGTGTATGTGTATGTATACGTGTCGAGAGCAACGGGCGCAGTCGCAAACGGTATAGTTACGTACGGAACCGTTATTATAATAATGATTTATGACGTTTATATCGTCTTAGTGATATAAATTCAAAGTTTGTTGCGACCGACGGCTCCCCGACACTGGCACTAGTGTACATGCACATGTATAGGTGCATGTCCGGCTCTATCTATAGGTATACGTATATAAGTGTGTACGTTAATGTTAGTCTCTCGTATGTAACACCGTACGTGCCGAAGTGCGGCCGGCAATCGAAGGCTCTGGAGGATCCAAGCTCAAATGTGTTAGAAACTTGGATGCTGAGCGTACGATAGCTCGTATAACAAACCGTAGTCCGCATGATATATAGTAAGGGCGAACAATGGACAAGAATGTTCGCTTAATTTCATGGAACCGTCGAAACTTCAGAAAACTTCAGAAAATCAAATATAACTTTAAAAATCGTGTAATTATTTTCATTTTCTTTTTATACTTCCTTTCTTTATCCATCTAAAACTTCACTGTCTATAACTCGAACTGTATTGTAAAAATACAATAAAACTACTTATAATCAAATAATTCTGCTCAAAAATAAAAAATAAATCTCTTATATTTATATACACAAAAACAACTGTATAGGAAAGAACGGTTTTGGTGAAGTATTTAAAAATTTAGTTAAATATAAACTTGAAAATAATTTTGTTTGATTAATAAAATATTAAGTTGATTGCATATGAAATATAATTTTTAATAAATTCATTTTCAGATCTGTATCTATCAAAACTTTTAAATACATCGTTAAAACCATTCTTTCCGTGTATATGTATCACATCTATTTCTTTTGATTTGCACGATATATCATTAGTCCTTATGGTTCTTAAATTTAGCTGTAAAAAATAAATAATTTATTAATTAGCTAGATAATTGAGGATATTAATTAGGTCTGGATTAATTTAAGCTTTTGCTAAGTTGAGAGCCGCGGGATCATGGATGTACGGAAGGAGCGACATCACTCCGACCGAGCGTCATCTAATTATGTTTTACGCGAGACAGTGTAATAACTTCCAAGGCTTGCGTTTTTTGTTGGCCAGCACGACGGGTTCATGCACGCGATGAGATTTTCCTCGGTGATTCGAAGGCGCAGCAAAGTGCCGCGGCATAGCCCTCGGAGGCGAGCCACTTTTTGCAAAAGCGTCTATCCGCAAAGAACAACGGTAACGTCTACGACGACCAATTTCCTTTTTCCGATGTCTCATTCGGAAGAAAGTATCATGCGGCATAACTAAGATCGGCGTATAAAAGCTCCCTGTTAATCGTCCTTTTTGCAATTACAGTAAAACTCAATCGATATCTTAGAACAAAGAAGAGTTTTTTTGTCCCTAACCAATTTTTATTTAATTTTTTTATTATATTTATTATATTTATTATATTTATTATATTTTTATTATATGATCATTAGAAATAAGAAAAATAATCATTATATGATAAAAAAAACTCAATTCATAAAGCTTTATTTAATGCAAATCGATTGCCAAAAATCTTATTGATCTTTTCCTTTATTTCAATGTTTCTAATCAATCTTTCCTCTAGCAATTGTCATGAGTGTATGTTACAGTATCTTGCAGATAGGATATATACCAGAACATATTAAAAACCAGTCAATTTTACTAGATTATTACGGATTAAAGATTTGAGAAAGTGACAAAAGTATTTGCACGCGTGAACTTTCTTAGGATTATGCGTATATTATAGCCGTGAAGGGATAGGTTTGTACTTAGTAAACGAGAGCGTGATTAAGCATGCGCGAGAGTAGTAAGTCGTGCTTCTAGCTTTTTTTTGGAAAAAAGCTAGAAGCATGAAGCGTGAACATGTTAGTTGTTGTGACGGGACACGTCGTGCTGCAGCAGCCACCAATTATGCTATCTTCCTATTCTAAACTAGGAATATCCTTATGTCGTAAGTAGTTTCTTGTATCTGAGAACTGGTTCTTGGAATTATAACTCGATATTCAAGCTCTTTAAACGTACCTCGATATCTTTTTCGTCCTCATAAAATCATGTAACTGTGGTTAGTTGCTGCACTACTATATAGATAGTATTGTATAGGTGCACTATTGTATAGGTAGTATTGCATAGGTGAGCCCATCATCAGAATAGTAAGTGATAGAAAATATAAGCAACGATATAATTATATAATTAATATTGTAAGATAGATTTGTCAAATATATTTTTCTGTTACAATAACAACGTCAAAGTTATGAAAATATTTCATATTTATGCATATAATAATCAATAATTGCTACGGGCAACGTACATCTTAAAATAATTAAAATCTTTACAAAGAGAGAGAGGAGAGAGCTGCGATATAATAATCGATCATAATTATTGCATAATAACAAATTACAACAAACAATCGGCGCACAGTTTACTTGAATTGGAAATTGTAAAAATTTACCTAAAAATATTTATTACATTAAATGGATCTTGGTACTAATAATGGATTATGATAATATAATTCTTTACTTATTGTTTTAAACATTTCTCAGCCGATTTTCATTTACTATTGTTTATACGTCACCTAAAAAAGACATTCTTTTAATATTGTATATTGCGATTAATATCATTATATGCCTTGGTATAATCGAATTGAGAAGACGTTCACGAAATGAGAGAGATCCATGTTTAAATTTTGGCTAAGATGATTATTTGCAATAAATTCCTTACAAAAAATGTTTTAAAAATGCTCTCATTAGCATCAGTAATATTAATTTGCTAATTAATTTAATTTATGATGTTACATACTTCATTCAATCTATATGAAAAGAACAATTTTACTGAAATATTAAAAAATTTATATAGATTTGAAAATAATTTTGTTGCATTATTAAAATAATTATTTATATATAAAATAAAAAATTCAAGCATAATAAGAAATGCTGCAAAAAATTTTAAACATTGTAGCAACTAGTGCGTTCTACATAATTATTATAATAGTCCAACGCAAAATTATTTTTGGATCTGTATCTAATTAAATTTTTAATTGAAAATTGTTCTTTCCGTATTCTAAAATCGACATTACATTGGCGTGCCAGTTTAATTCGAACTGGAAATTCATACAAAAATATTATTAGGTCCCAACTTTGATTAAATACGGCCTTCTTGACTTATTAACATTATAAATATAAACATTTCTCGGTCAATTTTCACTTGCTATTGTTTAATACGAATTGTTTCAATATATTGCATGCGCGAATTCAATATTTTGACATGCATGATCAATCTTTCACGCGTCCGATTGTCTCATCGATTCAGCCACGTTGTTCACAATGAACAAGTTCTGCCGTAAAGTAAATGACTACATCGAAATATTGCAGACTCGTCACGGAGGCTGCGCTGTCACGGGATGGGATATCTGCACGCGAGACAGGACATTAAGGAACATTAATATTTTGGCCGTTGGAGCACATTGGCGGCTGCCCAAATGTCCTACCGGCGCCTCGGCTGAACAGGTGCCGGTAGAGTACGGAGGGCGACGCAATCATTCGTGCGACGACTGTCGATGTTGCGTCTATTACGATGGAGGAAGGACGTGCGCGGCGCGAAAGAAAACTAATCGAGGTGCAGGAAGAATCGAAAAAGGACGAGGAGATCGACGGCGGCGGCGACGGGCGTCGGCGACGAACGCGGCGAGTCTCCCCCTCATTGGTTCACCCGAGATTAACACTCATAACTCATTCGGGACACGGAGTCGTGCGTCACTCCTAGCTATGCTATAATTGCCGACATAAATCAATCGTCCGATGAGATCATAAACCCGGGGCGATACAGTGCGCCAACAGATCCATATAACGCCAAGTGCAGGGCTGCATGTTAAATGTCAATTGATGTCGGCCTGACGTATCGGATTATACTGCAAATGCCGCTGCGAGATGACGCGATGAACAGACGCGAAATTCGGGGCCGACGCGACGTTTCTAAAACCGCGCCTTCGACGATGTTCTTAATTTTTAAACGCCGCCCCGCTTCGAACATTCCCGAAATAAATGTTGGCGAAAGTCACTTTTATTACATACGTCCACGCGTCACTATGGATATAAAGCGTGATATAAACGTACACCGGTATACGCATATCGAAATTTTATTCGTTTAACAGCGTTTTACCCCTTTTTCGATCATCACTTGATCACGCGAACGCGTGAAATAACAACTTGGCGTGTCGTTTGCTAGAATATCTCAACGCCGACGTTAACCGCTCATCACGCGTCCTCATATTTCACCTAATGCACCGTCATCTTCCATTCGCCGGGCTTGCACCTCGCCATCAACAAACTCGGTCGGCCGTTATTATCGTAAAAAGCCAATACGCACCTACGCTACGTACACGATGACGAGCGAAGTGTGAGAGAGAG
>NW_017259228.1:359145-362648 GCF_001594045.1 Atta colombica | reverse complement strand
GAGAGAGAGAGAGAGAGAGAGAGAGAGAGAGAGAGAGAGAGAGAGAGAGAGATCTTACTCGATGCGATTCAGCGAAGCGATGCAAGTAAATAACTCCCGTACATTACGCCGATCGCTCAATGGGAGATGATTGGCCCAATTACAGGCAGCGTGGCAGAAAATGAGGGCTTCACACACCCGAGGATACTACTGCGATCAGCCGCCATTGGCGCAGGTGGCTCTCATCGGTTTCCTCGACTGCGAGTCCCTCGCGATCAAGTCCTGATGGGGTCGTCTGGGTTCGCCTTCGATGACCAAGCGATGATTGCTCACGTCACTTCTCCGTTTACCGATAAGATCGCACCTTATAGGTCAAAACTCACCCACTGATCTTTAGCACTCCGTCTCCCTCTCTCCCTTTAATTCTGTCTTTCATTCTCTTTCTCTCTTTTACCATCCCGCACCTCTTTCCTTCTTCCTCATCATCTTTCTCTAGGTTCGAGACTTGTATCCGTGCAGGAACATGTGGCGATCGCGCAGCCTCCAGGGAATTCAATAACTGTAGATCATCTCGATCACGAGTTAACGCCATGCCGCGTGCGCACAGTCGTTTTACGAGCGCCTCAATATCTCTCGTATACATGTATATATACACGGGCAAGGGCCTCTTCATCTCTTCCAGGTGAAACGAACGATCGCTCATTCCCGCTGATTGGGATTCCGAAAATTATGATGCCGTGCCGCGATCATCTCTTAAGATCTTCTCGCGGAATCTCATCGTAAAGGTCGGAGAAAAGTGCCGGGATTAAGCGTGACAAATGTACACGGCGGACGATTACGTTGTTTAACGAAGCCTTGGCGTGGTAGAGGATCCTCGTTGAGAAAAAGATACTCGTCGATGTATCAATAATGTTATACGTTGGATCACGTGGATACTGATATTTAATGATACCGACTCGATACAATATTGCCTTCGAGAGAGGCTTTACGCCTTGCGATATTAATTAGCTTCTCGCCAATTCGCCTTTACGCTTCGAATATTGCAGTGCAATACATATATGATAATACTGAACAAATAATAATGATAATAAAATTTATAATTAATAAGCAGAAGGAATGCCTTCACTTGACATGACCTTTCTTCATATATCCTAACATTCAGTACTAGTCTTCGTTTACCGCAGAAATAAATTTTCAGAATTTAATATACCTAAATTCTTTGATGTTAAATACTTTAATTATTCAAAGAAAGACATATTTACTAAAAAGTAAAATAAACTTCTCTCTAAATTCTACTGATTATTCATAATAAAAATGCAATTAATTAATATAGCTTCATTGAAAGAAAAAATGGTAACAGTTATTATTATTAATTTGACATCGTGAATTTAATAGTGTAGCAAATGCTTTTCTCTAGTATACGTTTCGAGATTATTAATATTATATCGGTTTTATTTCCTATCTGAATTTATACGTGTGTGTAAATCAAATATTAGATAATATGATGATTCGATCGGGAAAGTCTAGTTAAGAAGTTAGTCTTTTTATTCCTCTCCTTCATCTCATCTCTGTTCGCTCACTACCTTCGACCCTGAAATCTCGGTGCATGGTAGCTATATGCGCGCACGGTGGTTGGCGAGGTCTAAATATTGAGACGGTGTTTATTTAGTGGGGAGATATATGATATGACGCGGACAATATAATGCATTGTATTCAAATACGGGAGCTCGCGAGTCGTGACCGGGAGCAACCGCGGCGAGGAGCAGCCTCTCCACCATCACCATCACTTGCGGCACCACCACCATTACCATCGCCATCGTCGGCGTCGTCGTCGTCAAGTCATCCCGACCTCTCCGCTCACGCTACTCCACCCGTATAAATAATATCCCGCAGTCGGATTCTTTTCGGTATTAGATTCGCGGCTCGCACGTACAAACAAACGGCCAGCAATCCCGTCATCGTCCTCCTTCTCCTTCTCCTCTTCCTTCTTCTTGTCGAATCGCAAAGGCGCGCATTTACGTGTGCGCGTATGTACCGCGCTTTCGGAGCGATCGAGCGTGCCGTATACATGGTGGATAATGGCGGACAAGAGAGCAAGGGACGTACCTGCGACTACGTACCTGCGTGACAGAGAGTCTGCACGTACTTTACCGGTTATCTACGGTCCATATCAAATGCGACCGAAGTCCTTCCACTGCGCTCCTTCGCTCTCTTCTGCTTGCTCCTTTGGTGTTCCCCGTCCTCCCCTTCATCGCCGGTATCTCGCCGTCCCGCGACAGGACAGAAATCCTTTCGTTCAAGTCTTCTACTACGACCTTTTCGCATAATGTATCCACAAGCGGATCCTTTTTCAATCGGTGGTCTAACCGACCACGCAGGAAAACTCTCGTGCGAATGCATTGCGAACGTCTCGTTCTTGAGATACATGAACACGGAGATCGAATTATCGATTTTTTCAAAGAAGTTCCGTGATTTTAAAACAACAGGACAAAAATATGCAATCTTTTTTGAATATAAATTTATTTTGAAAAGTGAGTTCATCATGTGAAGATAATAACGTTGGTCTTTATTTCATTGTTTTGTATTAATATTTTATATTTTTGTTAACTCGAGAATAGTCACCTTGGGATGATTTATACATCATTTTTTCCCTTCTTTTAGAAAAAATCAAATAAATTTATTCACATAATGAACAAACACTAATAAATGATAGAACAATATGTAACATGTGATTAATAATAATAACTTTTAATTAGATATAAAAACATTCCAAATGATCGTTCACACAAAGACAATTAGATGATTATTCTCGAATTAAATTACAATTTTTTTCCTATTCATTATGACAAATAACGCATGTTAGCATCTGTTATTTGCAAAACTGATATATTTCAGATCGAATAAAATATTTAGAATGCACTCTTTCCTTTTCTCATCGTAAACTCAAAGAAAAATACTTAGAGATCACATCACAATCGAAATGCCGCTATCTACGATCCAAAGATGACAGGGACAAACGTCGGTGGTCTTTCTGAGTGGTTGGGTGGGCTGCATTACGACTCGCACGCATGTACGCGTGCATTACGATCAGTATGCGGGAGCACACGGCAACGAGGATGACGAGGTCTTCCGCGATGACGACGACGTGCGTCGCGTGGCCCGCCCTGTCTCCTCTCATTTTCGAATTCTCGACGGATAAATATGTAATGCCCGTTTCCTGATTCATCGGTGTGCTTGTCGTTACCGGATGCTTCTCGGAGGTCGGCGTGACAAACAACTTTACCGGATGTTATGAACTTAGATGATTATTAATGCTACCTTGCATCAACTACGTTTTGTGAACCATGTTTTTACATGTGATGATGTAAATGTCTCTATACATCGTATGAATTATTTAGCTTGTTTTTAAGGTGTTTATCTTGTAAAAAAATTTCCTGACAATTCTCAGATTTTTCAGGCAATTTTGTTTAAAAATGTAGGTAAAGTTAAAGAACTTTTTAATACAATTTTTGAATAAATTGGAG
>NW_017259228.1:320963-359045 GCF_001594045.1 Atta colombica | reverse complement strand
TATATATATCTATTATTTTGTACGATCGTGTTTGAAACGACAAAATCTATAGAATAGTACAGGGCTTATTATAATATAGTATCAATGAATTATTCTTTTCTATCAATTACTATCTTTTACTATCACTTCGATTTTCTTCAATAAAAATTTACAAAACACAGAGAATATACATGAATATACGCGGATGTGTACTTATTACTAACATTTTGCTAATATTATTAAGAAAAAAAATGACAAAAAACAATGTTTTCAGAAAAAAGAAGAATTTAAATTTAAAAGTAAAATTCTAAAAAAATTTAAGTACCGGTAACATTTTATAAAAGTCCCAAATTTTCAAGAGTGGAAAAGAAATCTGCTGAAATAAAATCCTTAGTCTTTCTTCATAAATCGACATACATTATAGCAGAAGCATTTTGTTATTTTATTAGAAAAATAAGGTATTATTCTGATTATAAAAATAACAAGATACATATATATCTAAAAAATCTGAAATTTTCAAGTTCTAAATAATAAACATTATTTTTCTAATAGCGAAATAAGTATACATATATCAAACTATGAACAAAAAAATTTTATTTCAAATATCATAAATAATATAATAATTATATAATATAATAATATAATAATATAATATAATAATATAATAATATAATAATATAATAAATAATATAATAATATAATAATTTGCAACATCATAAATAAACGGAGATTTAAAATCGAAAATTCCGAGATGACTTAAACATAATATTGTTAATATCGCAAAGTTTTCAGACCAAGAACATTGCGCTCATTAAACCCAGATGCGTAACTTGACGAGTAAGACCAATCGATTGGCGACATTCCGTCCATGCTTCGTGTCTTCTCGAAAAATCCTGAAATCTGCCGAGTGCTCAGTCGCAGCGGCAACTTCTCGGCCACTCATCCTCGTAAGTTTCTGGAGGTGACGGGTGGTCGTAAGAGGAAGATGGCGTCCGACAAGACGTAATATCGTTCCCATCGTCGACTCACTCAGCGTCGTCCATCCCATGTCGTTCTCCACGCCGTTGGCTTTCCCAAACCCCTTCCGCCACCTCATATATCTTTTGTTTCTCGATACTTTTGTCGAGCAGTTTGTTATTGCCCGATGTAGACTAGGAGAATATGTACGTGCGCGAAACAGACGAAGTGAGCCAGGACGAGTGAGTAGCGAGAGAAACGAGAGAGAATGAACAAGAAACGCGGAAGATTAGACGACAAGAGGAGAAACGGGCGAGAAAGGCAGAACATGGAAAGAATGGCGAGTGTACTGACACAAGTCGGCAGCTACCGAGCTGCTCAAACTAACAAACTCGTGCTATACCTCGAACTCGAGGGGGCAAATGCGGTGGATGATGAGGCAAGGGGGATCGGCGTAGCGATGCGGAGCTGGTTCGTAGAACGAGAGAAACGGAGAATTCAGGACAAAGTTTCGTCATTGCGAAATGACACGAGTGGTCTTTATAGCAGCAACGCCAGCCGAGAGAGACGCCACCATCCTGTCGGCGTCCTCCTCTTTCTTTCTTGGTGTATTGACAAAAGTGTCGGTCGGCCTCTCCGCCTCTTGTAGTTTCGTCGCGCCATTCTCCGATATTACCGCCCTGTCGTCGAGGCTCTTGGCGCGGGGGTAAGACGAGGGTGATTGCGACGAAATCATTGCGAGGAATAGAAGAGGTGCCGCAGTTGGGAACTCATAAGACGTAAAACCGCCTTACCAACGTAGAAGGCGACAACGGCGGCGGCTGCGAAGAAGGACGTCAGCAGCTCCTCTAATCGAGGAGGGTGGGAAAAAAAAGAGGGCGGAAGAACGCGGAGCGTCGTCGCGACGATTACGGTGTCGGAGAAATTCTTGGTAAATCACAGAAATTATCACCTTACCATCATCGAGGATCAATCGACATTTGTTTATTTGCTACTCGCTTCGGATCAATGAGACAAAGTTTTCGTTTCACGATTATTTTATTGATACCTTTTATTGATACTCTAAAAAATAAGGACGAATAATAGATTTAATACTAATAGATTTAATACTATGTACTCTAAAGAAATATAAGTGGATTTAACATCAAGTACTGTTTATATATTTTATTCTCACTGGTATTGATATTAATATTAACACCAATATAGAGTAGATTTATAATTCCTATTGTTAATATTAATATATTATATTGTTAATATTAATATATTAATATATTATTAATATTATTTGGATTTAAAATCTACGGTTAAATTTACATCATGTTGTTAATGGTGTTAATATTAACACCAACACAGTGAGAATTATAGATACTGCATGGTGTTAAATCCACACCGATATTTTTATAATGTGATTATTAAATATAATTCTCTCCGTGATATTAATATAAATACTTATATAATTGCGAATTTAACACGATCATTTAAATTAGGATGTTAAATCTACGCATAATATTAAATCTGTTGATGTTTATATCAACACTAACATGATGAAAAATTTATTAAAAGTTATAATAAACTGACGTTAAATCCACACCTTTTTAGAATGTAAGTTTTTTAGAATGTAAGTGTTAGATAGATAGCATAATTAATTGTTGACGTCCAAAATAAACTACAACGTTATTTCTTCAATAAAAACATAAAAATATACGTGATGTATGTGCATTTCTTGATAAATCTGATTATATTTGCATCTGTACGTATGCACAACTGATGAGTAATGTTTAATGGAATCTCCATGTGAATTCTTCGTTCTGCATTCGCAAGGCATATTAAACGTTAAATACAGTCATTTAATTTTTCCCACGTGCGATGATGCGAACGTAATCCTCGTATTAGAAAAATAAGATTCGAGATCAAACGGTTACTTTTAATCGTTGAATGTAGTTGGTAAATGGAGACAGAACTATGTTTTATTTCTAAAATTTTGCACTCACTAAAAAAATTACTCGCTAATGTCCGCGAGCACTCAACAATGGAATTGGATCAATTAATATCGTTAAACTGCAATGCATTTCGGCGGTTTCGTTTCACGACGATAATGATAAGTAGGGAATGAAACGCAGAAGGGATAGCAGTGCGGCGACGACGGCGGTTTCGCCAAAAAGAGCACAAGCGTCCAATCGCAATCTATCAGAAGAGGCTAGTGACACTTTCGATCGGGTGTCAGCCAACTTCTCTCCCATCACTTTGACGCTCATCTGCTCGCCCTCGCCCCGTCTCGTCTCGCCATGGACTTCCTCGTCCCTCGGGTCCGTGGAGTCTGTGCTAGTCAACTCTACGATGATAAAGCAAATAGATAATGTCCGAACTTTAATTAAAACCGGACGGCTGAGTGACATATTTGATTACCCGAGAATTTAATTAATCGCCTCGCGAACCTACTCCGACGCGACAGGGACGCACGAGAGCGGAGGGGGCAACGAGTTATCCGATAAGTCGCGGATTTGTATTGCAAAATTATCATCTCGTTGTCTTCTTTTTTTTCCTTTCTTCCGTTCCCGCGCGTCCGTCCTCGCTCCTGGAACGGGCCAGCACCGGCTAACGAGAGGCTAATTAGTCGTGTGAAATTACTCGCATTCACGGCCGCGATAAGCACCAACACTCGTGCGTACGTACGACTGTGCAGCCCACTGAAAATGGCATATCGTTTCCTTTACGCTCATCCCGTTTTCCTACTCCCTTCGATCGGGTACGAGAAGCTATTTCAAGCATGGATTATCATTTTTATTGTTATTCCCTGCTGTCGGCGCGGAAGAGCCGAGCTGCCGAGTACGTTGTTGACAACGCAGTTACTTAATATTTAATTAATGGCTGATGTTCGGGCCGGTTCTAAGGTTGAACTTTCATCCGAGAAACGAACTCGACACATAAAACGATAAGGTACGGGAAAGAAGTAAAAAAATAAAAACAAAGAAGTAGCTAAGATAATACTGTCTCGTATATGATTCGATGATACACACGTAATAAAGCGAATTTTTAACAACGCTATCAGACGCGTTTCATTTATCCTCCGGCTGATGGTAATTAAAAACGCATAAACGTATAACGCGCGGTAAAAAGCCTCACCTCATCTTTTTCGACCATTCTTGCACACGCCAATTTTTGCCTCGCGGATTGCAGAACAGTGTTTCTACGACACTAAATGAAACTAATGAAACTACTCCTCGTCCAAATATTCGTGAGATGTAACTATAATAAAATTCGCTTGAAATAGACGTTATATCGCGTAGATTAGATCTCGGAAGATTAATAATGTCTAGATTAATATAATTTTTGCTTTTGTGCCGACGCGTGGAGGGAGAATGGTTTAGCTGCGTGCGTGACGGCGATCATGAATTTTATGGCTCACTGTCGATTTCGCGCGAGGAAATTTCAAGGTTACGAGGGATCATTCTCCATGGTAAGGTCACGCGTGCTGTACGCTGCCGTGGCTCCGAACGGCCATTGCCGTGTGCACGCGTGAGTGACTCACAAGCGTGCACGAAGCTGCTATAAAGCCTCCGGCTACCGCGGGACCTTCCGGCAGTCGTTAAAGGAGAAAGAAACTACGCTCACGTGTCTAATAGATTTTGCGGCGTTATTATTTCATTGCGCATGCAGCACGCGAGCTAGCCAATAATGTTTAGCCTTTAGCTTCGCTGGATCGACCGGGCGAATGGTCGTCGAATTGAATTGCACAGATTCCGGCAGATCGTTTTCTACATTCTGCCTGTGCCTGAGACTGCTTGTCTCAAGAGCTTCCTCCCTCAATGTGTGGATTATCTGATTAGAAGATTACTCGCTTCGTCCGCGTCCATTACAACTACAGCGTGTATTTAATTGTAAAATACTAGCATTGCGGTATTTCAATTGATGAGATTTATTTAAATCATAGGAAAAACATTTTGCGACATTATGATCCTTGGAATGGATCCTTGGAACTTAAAGTCTTTTTGGTACAATAATATAGTTTTTTAATTTTTCAAGTTTAATTATATTTTCTTAAACTGGTAATTAATATAATATAGGACTATTTTAAAGACAAATAAGATATTATTTATAGAATTTATTGCTTCTAAATCTTATTAGATAAACATGCATTGACCTTCTTTTTTCAGGATACACTATAAAATTATTTCCAGAGTCACCAAGATCATATGTTGCAATTACGGGTTAAATAAAAATTTTTTATTCACTTGCTTCAATCTCACTTAAAGGAAGAATTAGAAATTATAATTTAAAACGTGAGATCGTACATGAGATTATTATGCTTAAACCATAACTATCACTAGTCAAGTTTCTTCTAGAACAAATATTGCTTTAAAATTCCTTGTATTATTGATTATAAATCCTTAATCCTTCACGTAATTCATCTCTTCAGCAATTTCTATCAGAAAGCGAGAACGCACATACCTTAACACATCTTTTTCTCACGCAAGTATACACAATGCTACTGCGCTACCTTAGTTCGACATAGACAAATTGACGCATTACTCGCATCAGGTACACCATGCCTCACGGCGAGGAGATCAGCCGGATCCCTAAATTAGCGCGGATCCACATATCCATCGGGCGCCGTCAAAGCGAATCGCTGCTCTGGATCGTTAGCCGCGGCACGACATGCCGGTGATTTACATTAATGATTCACCAGACAGGTAGGAAGAAAGCGAAAGGGTTACGAGGCGTCGTTTCACATGTGGTGCATTACGCACTCCGAGGAAGAAGGATGCCGCGTGAGCGCTCCCGCAAGAGTGCAGCTGCAAGTCGGTCGGTCGGTCGGTCAGCTAATCACATGAAATAATTACGTTTTGTTTTGGCGACGGCAGCGGCTGCTGCTGCTGCTTGTATGATGGTGGCCGCGGTGGCTGATGGACATCAGCCCGTCACGCGAGGGATGTCTGCGCTCACGCGTTAAGATACACATCGAGAGGACGAGTAGGAAGGAAAGGACGAGCGAGCGACTGAGAAAGCAAGAGAGAAAGGGTGCACAAAAAAGGGCAGAGACCAGAGGGAGGCAGGACCCTGAGGTACCATGCGCGCGGAGACGTCTCGGTGAAGGGACGACGGAGGAAGCTGAAAAAGGCGAACTCTCTTTGGCCGCGGAGTTCTTGCGGCGAGCCACACAAGGAGAGGCCGAGGTAAATCCCCATCAACGCTCGTCACGCTGGCTCAAAATACCGGCGCTCACAATATTCATGACCGTATCGTCCACGGGCGAGATGGCCACGGCCGCGCAGAAGATCGCACGTTCGGACTGTGAAGATTCGCTCGTTCCCGTGACATGCGCGACGAAGAGATACATATGTTATGATGTATTTCAATCTTTTTTATGCAACACGATGTACCATTGCGAACTTGTGTAATTACCTGATCGATTGACAAAATGATTAACGAAAATTAATTCGTCATGAATCAATCCATAACATAATTAATCTTTGTAGGATAGATTTGTAGAATGTAATCAAACTGCAGATTCAGTTTGAAGTTGTACTGATCGTCAAATCATAATCTTAAACAATAATCGCTACGATCTCCTGCCTCGTTTACGGTCCCGGTTCGCGCCGATCGGTCGAAGGAAGGAGAGAGGGCGGGAAAGAAGAAGGTGATAGACGCAAGAGCAAGAATCAGACGGACGGAAGAAGGCGAAGAAGGAGAAGGATCGCCGTCAGGCTTTCAGCGCCGGGTTTCGCCAGGGCGTGCTGATCGTAAATATCGCGTGGCGCATCAGATATTTCGGAGGGAGCGACCGAGAGTTATGGCGGCCAGTCGGCCAGACGAAGCGCACAGAGTCATAGGTAGGGGGGAAGGAGAAAGATACGGTGGGAATGAGCAGAAGAGGGGAGGGGGAGGAGAGAGGCAGAGAGAAAGAGAGAGAAATCTACTCTATCGTAGTACGGTGGTAAGAGCGATGGCAGGAAGGAGAGAAAGAGACACACGGGACGAAGAAGGACGATGGCAGCTTCGGTATAGCATAACTTCAGGTATATCCAGTGCCAGTAAATTATACGCAAAGTGTACGCGGGGGCCCTCTCCACCCCACCCCGGAGCGGCATCGACCCCTTCTCCCCCGTCCCAGTCTCCATCCTTTTCGTCCTTCTCCACCTTCTCCTCGCCACTTCCCACCCTCGACACCCCAGAGGCCGCGCCTGCCTCACGTACATCATTATGATTGATCGCTTCACCTTACTTTGTAATTAAAACTAGTTGCCATTGTGCCCAGCTCCGTGTGCTCGTTCGCCCGCTTCGTCTCTCTCTCTCCCTCTCTCTCTCTCCTCTCTCTCTCTCTCTCTCTCTCTCTCTCTCTCTCTCTCTCTCTCTCTCTGTCTTTCTCTCTTTCTTCCTGTATCTCGCTCTCGTCCACATTTACATACACAACGATGAACCGGCAGCAACGGTGGCAGTGTGCGCCCACCACCAGCTATCGTGCAACCAGCCAGCCAGCCAGCCAGCCAGAGCAGCGACAGCAGCAAACCAGCAACGACGTCGGTCCTTCGTCGTCATGAGGAACAGAAGCAGGAACGGGGGATCGTCGCATCGTTTGCTGCCACGACGGCACCGCGAAACTAACAGTTATCGTGGAGCGGATCCCCACCGACGAGATCCTCGACGATCCTGTCCCCCCTTTTCTCCTTGCCGCTGCACCACCGAAGCATGATAGCTCACTGTTCCTGAGTCCTCTTCGCTTACCCCCGTCATTTACCCTACTCACTCTCCCTCCCTCCCTCCCCCCTGCCTGAACCAAGTCACCACCGCCACAATCCGGTGAGCGCACCCCTGTCTCTTCCTGGGAGCTATGCGTCATAGTTATCTATGCTTTTTGCAACGGAGACTGATTTAGAGCCGTCTAAGGACCTCGGGCCCTACGAAAATTAAATAATTGCTAATTTATGGCGTGGATCGAGTCGCTCACACCCCGAGACACCAACACCGGCTCGTCCTGCGCGCACGACGCGACGCGACATGACGCAGCGCGCGATTCCTTGGGCAACGGTTTTCAGTTTCCAGAAAACAAACGCGGAAGGGACGCACAAACAAGAGGGGGATAGAACGCAAGAAAAGCGAATTCGATCCTTGGGTTTAATTGTTTCGAGCAATTAGATGAGGAGCTGTAGGAGAGACACGCGACTATCTTCCGCAATTAGACTTGAAAATGTTGGAAAAAGTTCTGTCTCCTAATGTTTGACATTAAGAAACACAGCAGATAAGACGCTTCCGCGAATCTTTAGGAACCGCAAGGTTTCGAGAATGCAAAAACTGTTATTTGTTTATTCCTCAAAATTAATAAAGAAAAATAGTAATGTTTTATTTCATTAAAAATTATTAATGGCTTTTTCAATTCACGTATGGACTGGAAACTTAAATTTGCAGTAATGTGACGATAATGGGGAGAATAAATGTGATCAATCGTTTTCTCGATGGCGAGCTCCATGTGTCTCGCGATATAAAATTAGATTCAGAACTTTAATAAAAGATGACTGGAAGAGATCAAGAGCAACAAAACGAACATTTGCTGGCGTGCTAACGTGCAGCGAGGCGACGGACTCACGACGAATTAACGGGTGCGTAATTATGAAGCGCGACGCCGAGATCGCAAGATTCGTCAAACGACGTGGAATGCCAGACGCATGTTGACGCTCTTCCGCGCTCGCGCTCATGGCATGCAAATTAATGGTGACGCGCTTTAATTCGGCAATAAATAGGGGTCACCCTTGCAGCGGCCATCAGACCATCGCTTACCCTGCTCCTTTTTGTCTTGCAACATGGGAAAGCTTCAGATTTATTTGACGCGTTTCGACAATATTTATAGGTCCGGTTCGCTCTGGCCGTGCACATGCGACGTCGGCGCGACTTAACGAAACCTCTCTTTTCTGTTCCGTCCCTCTCTTTCTCAATTTCTCCTCGCTTTCCTCTCTTTCGTCCTTCCCGTTGTACTCCATCATAGTCTTTCCGCCTCTCACTCCCTTTTCTTTTCTTTTTCTCTCCTTCTCATCTGCCACGGAGTCTGCCACGGGAACACGGTTTAAGTGTCTCCTGCGGTAACCCAGTTATGTTTCTGCATCGAGTCTTGTTTCACTATAACGCGCCATAATCCCTTTTTAATTTTTCGCAACTACTAACAGAGAATTACAACAAGAAGCATATGCAAAGATCAAGCATATTCTATTTTATCTGAATCTAAGAGATAAATATTTTAGATATAAAAATTTAGATATAAAAATTCACAATGTTCATTTAATGTTCACGATTTTAATTAACATCGATAAGTAATAAAATTTTAGACTATTGAAAATAATGCAACGGTACTTTCAATTCGCATTGCCTCTATTAGACGAACTGATCATATCCAAGTAGTCGGTTAATCCGCAGAGAAAGAAAGATTTAAAAAAAGCTATGAAATTTATCGCTCAAAAGAAAAGGGGGCCACGGATATAAATCTCAGGTATTATAATGGGATCTGTCTATTATTAAAGAATGAGTGATTTAAGGGAGGGGTGGAGCTCTCTCTCTCTCTCTCTCTCTCACAACTAAGCTACACTGTCGAAGTGGGTGGATAGAGAAAGGATCATGAATTTGATCGGCAATTCAAGCATCTATTCTCCTCCTTCTCTTCGATGCTTCGTTACTAACATGTTTTAATCCTGTTTCTACTTGATTGCCATATACATTCTGCATATATTGCCGTATATAAATACAAGAAGGTATTGCAGATTCATTTTTCCATAGTTATCTTATAATCTTATAATCAAGCTTATATCATTTATTTATATTTATTTATCATTTATATAATCAATTAATATATACATGTATATTGCAGTAGTTTCATAATTTCCAAACATTTATATTGACAAGTTTTCAATTCTTTTGGAATTAAAAGAAAATTCATTATATAATTAAGTATACAATTTTTCCAATGTACTTAAAAATATTTATTATTTTTCAATATTATATCCATACTGATTTCGTAAATAACGTTGCATACATATTCTATTACTAGTATGTTACTACATTAAATTATGCGTCCTTTCTGCGGACACTTGATGGCGCTGTTAATAGAGGTTAATTATTTTGTATTTATCGCTATCCAATTATTCTTCGTTAAGTACCATTCAGGTAGCCTTCCTTCGAGCAGCTTTGCGGAAGTTGGATCGTGCCTGCTGGAACGACGACCGTTCGAAACCGCCCTAACGTATAATTCCCAGTTACCAGGGAAGTATCTTATCTGTCTTCGGTAAGATAGTACCGGAAACTACGTACCCTCGCCCGACAGTAATTCCAGAACGTCGTAGGCACGTAGAACAGCGAGCTGCAAGAGTCCTATCGATCTTAATATCGATCCTTAGACATTTCTTACGCTGGCGCATTACTGTTAGATGCTCGTATAACTTGCTGACCGATCATTGCAAAATAATAAAATATATTTGTATGCGAGGATATTAACAAACTTAAACTTTCTTCTTGTAAACACGAAATTTTTGAAAATTTTTATGTAAGTTATGTAATCTCGTTTTTCTTATTCCTTCAAATCGAATATAAAACTAGAAGATTTTTGAAACTATAATTATATGTTACTATAATTATGATTACTGTTCTAATATTATATAATAATAATTATATATGTATATAATTTTATTAATAAGTATAATCTTAAAAATATCTTGAAAATGAATATAATTCTAATGCCATAATGCGTACTATTAATTATGCAAATGCTATTACTATTGATAACTTGACGCAAGCCTAATATTTTGTAATATATTTTTTTATATATATTTATAGAAATATGAGAAGTGATAACGATTGTACCACTTTTAACCCATTTTGCACAACGTACATTAAGAGGATTCGTAAAAGGAGTTTTGCAAGCATTTTAAACGAAAATAAGAAAGACTCGCTCTCGAGCGAATTTCAACGTATCGTGATATCGGAATGAAAGCACCTTCTTGGCCCTGTCGTTGCGTCCATCCATCGGTCCATGGGCCCCGCCAGGATATTTACGACTGACCGACTCATTGGCGCTGTGAGTTGAGCGAACGGTCGCCACAAATCACGCGAGAAAGCCGGCCTTTCTCTGCTCTGGGAAACGCCTGGCATTTTTCTCTGCCGGGGATAACTTTGACTTATTGGTGACAACGGGGAAAAGAGACGGAATGAGAAAGTTAGGGCGCGAGTGAGAGAAGTGAAAGGAGACGGGAGACGTCAGTCCAATGGAAAAAAGACGCGTGCGAGAGTGAAGAGCGAGATGAGAAGAAGATAGACAGCGGTGAAGAGAAAGAGAAAGGTAAAGGGAGAGCAACGGTGCGGAGAAGTGTCGGGAGAAACGATCCCTCGGGGGTGGAAGCGAAGCGAGAGAAGTGCAGAGCGGGGAGAGAGAAAGAGAAAGAGCATCACAGAGGGTAGCGCACGTCTGAATGTCAGCTGCTGCCAATAAATAATGGTCGTACATTGACGTACGGCCGGCAACTAATCATCCATCGTGCGGCCAAATCAGCTGGTGATTTTTCACGCGTCACAGCGCGCCGCGCGTGTGAATCGTGCCGCGGGATTACGCGCCGCGTGCAATCGCTCTCCTTCGAGGCTGTAACGCGTTTGAAAAAGCACAATGCTGCTAACATCAGTGTGACACGCGTGTGAAATGTTATTACTTTTATTACTTTTACATTAGAAATTTTGAATTAATCCACGTAATTAATTATTCTACTTTCTTATCTGTCACCGCATGGTCTCTCTCTAAATTTCTTGGAATGAAGTTCCATTCAAAAAAATTGAGTGATTACCGAATCAAGTTGAAGTGACTTTTCATTCATATGAAGTCAATTCTTCCACTCTGTGTCGTGGAGCGAATATTTTCACTCGCAATGAGCGAATGAATTTGAATTTACTCTACATCACTGTAACAGTGGAATCAGTGCATACATCAAGCGAGAAAAAGTTCGATAAGCAAGTCACAGACTTCATCACGTGTCAACATTGTGTTTTGTCGAGACGATATTACACGTCGACAATGCTTCTTCCTGCAGAGATAAAATACAAACAAGAACTAAATTTAAATATTTTTTTAGGTTACGACGTAATTTCTGGTATCTAAAGTAATCTTAATTGATGTTTCAAACAAATAAAATATTTATTATGATTGGAGTTAAACTCTTATGAAAAGTGAAACGTATTCCATTCCGAATAGCAGTATTTTCGCCAGCAAGAATGAATTTTTATGTGTTTTGAGTAAGATTTCACTCTTACTCTAAAAAATTTAGAGAAAAATTAGAGCATTTTGATACCTAAATAAAATGCTGTTAACAATATTACGTCATAAAAAATACATATGCGTTTTGCGAAAAGAGAGTAGAATCTAAAATTAAAATAAAGCAAAATCATCAAGATATCAATCTTTATGATGTACATCTATTTCGTCCAAATAAAGCACTAGAACTGGTTTCCACGTTCGTTCCTTCGGCGTTGAGAAAAGTTTTGACGTTGGAACGTAAATTTCCCCCGATTTCAACGCCGCAATGATGTTTGGAGATCGGCCTCGCGATATCGGTTGGCGGGCGACTGGTCACGAGACGATACGCGGAGAATCGTTTCTGGGGTTCAGCGATGCTCGCTGGTTGGATGTCGCTGTCGCATAAATCACGGGCGGTATCTTCTGGCGCGGCGGTTCGCTCATCACGCCGAAGTTCTTGTCGCGCCTTAATAACGCTCGGGCGTCTCACCCGCGCCTCCGCTCTCTCACTGATTCTCCACCACCCTGGCCTCCCCCTCCCCCTCCCCTCTCGGTCGTCGGAGCATACCTTTCGTCCTTCTCTCGCCTCTTCTCCCGCTTGTGAGACGGCACCGACCGCGCGGCACGACTCCACGCTTCGCTACAAATCCTGATTATATTCTGCAAGTGACGTTATACCGTAAGGGTGCGATGGCGTGTTGAAGTCTGGTTTTTGTTTCCCTCCGTGTCGTTCCCTACCACCCGCGCCTTACCCTACCAGCCGCCTGGTCTCCTCTTCGCCCTTCTACGTCAACCGCAACCGACCTCCTCCTAGTGCCTCCGCGATAGTAGTAGCGTTGCTCTTCCAGCGGCGTCTCTCCACCACCGCCTCCTCCTCTCTTTCTCTTGGTTTTACCTTCCAGCTTCGACATCCTCATCCTCATTCCTCTTCCTCCCTTCTCTATACGCCGCGGCGGCAGCAACTACCCTCACGAAACCGGATGGAGGCTCCTCTCATCTTTACCCGGGCGACTGACAGCCTGGACCGCGTAAATCAATTTTCAATTACGGCTCTGGGATACGTATAGGAGGCAGGCGGGCAGGCAGGCAGGCAAGCAAGGCAAGGCAGGTTGGTGGTCGGTTGGGTAGGTGCCCGTGCAGTCGACCGAGGAAGAGGAAAGTCGACAGACGAAGAGGGAGTCTGCCGCCTCTCTGTATAAAGCACGTACCATGGGGAAGAGAGGTAGATGGTACGAAGAAGCAGAGAGTTAGAGAAAGAAAGACAAGGTTAGAAGAGACGGTAGAAAGAAGAGAGCGAGAGAAAACGAGATAAAGAGAATGAGAGAAAGAGGCAGAACAAGGAAAACAAGATGAGAGAATAAGGGAAAGAGGAAGAGGAAGAAAGGGAGAGAGAAAACCGACGCGGCTCGGTGGGTACGTACGTATTATTATACTTCGCTACAGTCATATTTATAAATCAGCGATATAGCACGACGAGAGGAGACGTGGAGGGATGGAATTTATAGCTTCGTTCTCTTTCCTCTACTGCCAGTTTCTGCCCCTCTTGACTGGCGACCCACCCCCTCCCCCCTTCGCCTCCTTCAACCTCCGCTCATTCTACGAGCTACCCCTTCCGATATCCCCTCCCTCCCTCGTCTCTCCCTGTATGCTACTCTCGTCTCCAGTTGTCCTTCTTTCTCTCGTGTTCCCTCTTACTCCTTATTCCGCGACTCCCTCGTTCCCGGTAGTCTCTCTCGGCGGAGAGTGCGCGGGCATACAAACTGCCAAGCCGGTACGTATGAGCTTAGGTCGACATTTTCCCTCCTCTCTTTGGCAATAAATCTGCGAGTCTTTTGAGCCGACGGCACAGTCCGGAGAGAGAGAGAGAGAGAGAGAGAGAGACATGGGTAGGAGGTGAAGAACGGGGAGGGTTTCCAGAGCATGGCTCGCCGCTCTTGGGGTGCCAGAGGTCGCCCTCTTGTTCTCTCTCTCTCTCTCTCTCTCTCTCTCTCTCTCTCTCTCTCTCTCTCTCTCTCTCTCTCTCTTCCTCTCTCTTGTTTTCTCTTTCGACCCTCACGGACGGTCGCTCTCCCTCTCTCGCGTCACGGGAATGTATATAATTAGCAGCATTGTACTTCCTCGGACAGATTTACGGGTCGTATCGCTACCGCGGCTGCATGCATAAGCGCGTTAAATAAGTATTTATCCGCCCCGTGGGGTACGGCGATGCCCGAGGTATCCGCCTGATGGATTTGCCGCTCGAACGCCCGAAACTGCATTAAACGCGACCCTACTAACCGCGAGCCGCCTCTTCCTCCCTCCCTCTCGTCCGCAACCCTCCTCAGCCGGGGTGAAAGAGGAGAAATGCAAAAGTCGAGACACAAGTTTACGTTAATGTCTACCGCCCGTGTGGAACGGGATCACGGCTGTATATATCGTCGCGGAAATTCGATTTTAAAAACTCAGTTACTCTCGACGTGGATTGCCAAGGACCATTCGTTGCGCTTCTCGGTTAGTCGTCCGCGGAGGGAATACGCCGTATCTGCGTTCGAGACAAATACTACGTTACCGTAGGCGAACGACGAATCGCGAAGTGCAGCAGAACATTCCGCGTTACGACAGGAACGTATACATATTTATAACGTCGAACCGAGTGGCATTCCGCAACATGCATAAATTATGCAAATGCGCCAAATGAACATCCGCGAATAAAGCGCGGCCGAGTAAAATAGAAAAAAAAAAAAAAAGAAAAGAAATCGACCATATCGACCGTCGTAAGGCGATGAAAGCCAAACGAAGAAATGAAGAAGGAAGAAAGTAGTGTGACACAGAAGATACGAAAGAAAGGTACCAGTAGTACGAAAAAAAAAAAAAGAGAAAAGGAAAGATTAGAATTTCGATAGCGCATAGCATACGAACAGCATTGCCGATGCGTCAGAAGGGCATAAAAAATTCTATAACGCCAAAAAAAAAAAATACGGGACGAAGATGGACATCCGCCTCTCGGAAGCCGGCCACGTCACCGCCGTCCGGTGACGGTTCGCAGTTTGCAGCATCGGGCATAGCAGCAGTAGCCCCGGCTGCGCTTCCATCGACGCCTGATCGAACCATTTATCACCCGTGAGAGCGAGAACGCGCCGTTGTCGTGCGCGCGTGCAGTCAGCGCGTATAACACGGTCGGGCCACACACAACGGACGAATGAACGAGCGCGCGAGAGCGCGAAAGCGCACTTCCAGCCACTCGGCGAACGGGCCAGTCGTGGATATAATACACACACGCATAGTACACGTCGATATATACACACATACACGTACAGCATGCCCCACACAGCCGGGACTTCCGTCAAGTTTCAAAGGGTTGACGGATGATCGCCACGGGACGGAAAGACGATGAGTCCGGATCCATCATATTTTCTATGTCCCACCGTTGGTCTACCCTAGTCTAACCCTTCCTTGTCCACTGGTGTGATCAAGCGCAAACCCAGCTACCGCGCGTTGCCAGTACCGTTGCCGCATCACGCTGTATCGGGTCCAGGCTTTTCCAGGAATTATCTTTAAGCGCATAAGGATGAACTGCCGTTCTCTTTTATCTGCGCGCAAATTCATTTTACAGTATTAAATAGTAATATTTATTCAGATTGCGTTTATATGTTCTGTAATTAAAAATTAAAAAGTTGAATCCAATCACCTGACAATGGAATAAAAATTTGATAAAAGTACATTTGAAAGAAAAGATAAATTCTTTTTAATTTTTGTTTTATTTTCTTCAGTCATTCATCAGAACTTTATAAATATATATACAGAGACATATACAAACTGCAAATTTAATAACAAAAATAAATAAATTTATTAAAATTTATTAAAATAAATAAATAAATTTAAATTGTTTAAAAAATTATGCTATTCAATGTTTATATAATTATATTAATTTTAACTTCATAATAACGTAATTAAAAATAATGTATCAAAATTGCATTTGAAATCAATAACAAATATAAATAAAATTTGCGCGATTACGCTATCGATAATATTTTTTTAAACAGTTAATTTTGTGAAGAGAATTTATGTTAGATAATATTATTCAGAAAGTAAAATGTTTCTACAAATTAGAGAGTGGTAGGTCGGTCCTATATAACTTTATGCAAAATGTTGAATTTGCTAATTAATCTAATTAATTAGGAGGAACGATTGTTCATCGTTATTTAATTAACTAATCAATTCCAGTAGTGCTCTGACTGAATCGGGAAACCATAATGACGCTATAACCAAGCTCGCCAAAGGTACAATTATTATGTGTTCAATAATAATAGTTATTGTATTATTTTAAAACTAATAATCGACTGGCAAAGGGAGAACAAATATACGAGAGCAACGTCTTAAAAATAACTAAATATTTATCCAATAGAAATTCTAATTTGAATGCGCGTAACAACACCTGTTACGTCCCCGCGTGCTTGCCTTTTTCGAAGAATCTGCAAGATAATCGCCTCTTACTGTACTTTCGAATTACATGCATGCGAATAGTTTTGGCCGCGAAGTTGGACTCTTGTTAAGACATAAATGCTCTTTCCCGGCCAACGCACGATGTCCTGGAAATGATTTTCTGAATTGGCAGCGTTCCAGAATCGGTAAGCCGGCAATAGGCATCCTCTCAGGATCTACTAGTAAAATTCGCAGCTCCGCGCTGGCAATATATTATACCTTTATCGGCGTAAATTGCAATGATCGATTCTATTTTCGGAGCTCGGGAACTATTAAAACGAGGCTTGGTGATGATTGGCCGATATATTAATTCATTGGAAGAAGCGCAAGAGTAAATTAAAGAAAAAATGTACGTCACATATCCTCAGGAAATATACCACGATAAAAATGCATCGCGCGTTCACGGCGGATCGGGCTTTATGTCGTAGTTTAGTGGTTACTGGAAATGGAACAGTCGATCGTTGCCCGTCCGCAACATTCCGCCCGCGCGTCGACTCCGGATCAATCTCATAATTTTGGCGACAAAGTCATCCGGGAACGCGAAGGAGATACAAGGAAGCGCGCGACGGTGGCGGCGGTGGAACGAGAGAAAGAGCTGATAGGGTAGATACATCGCGGGATAACGGCGACTATCGAGGAGAGCATAGCGTATTTCCACCGCTTTCCTCCTTTCCCTCGTCCGGCGGATTCTACGAGGAGAGAGGGTTCGGGGTTCCATCGGTTTGTCTCATTTCCGGGATCCAATCTCTCGGCTCGGTGCTGGGCCAACCTGCAGCCTTGCCATCCACGAACCGCTCGCTCGTACAATCCTATTCTCCGCTGCCGCCGCCACCACTACAGACACCCCCGACCCCCTTTCCCTTCGATAGCGACCGGGGGTTGCCGGCACGCCGCCACCCAACGGCACTTTAGAACTGTTTCCTAACCCTCTCTCTTTCCCCGTGTGTATAGGTATTCTCTGCTCGAGATACGTTCTATCCTTTACCCCAAGCCTAATGTGCGCGTTGGAATCGGGCTGGAAAGGAGAAGGAGAAATGCCGGCGAGACGGTGAATGAGGGAGCATGGAAGAAAGAGAGAGAGAGAGAGAGAGAGAGAGAGAGAGAGAGAGAGAGAGAGAGAGAGAGAGACAGAGAGGTGACTTTATCTCGTGGCGCCCAACAAGGCGACTCTCGCGTTTCAGGACGAGCGCCAAGTGTATCGCCGCAAGTTTATGCGAGCCGAACTGCAACGGGTCGAGTTGGATCTGCGCGAAGGACGAGTCGGAGAAGAGCGGGAAAGGGAAGTTGCAGAGAAGGAAGAATGAGAGAGAGAGAAAGAGAGAGAGAGAGAGGGGGGGGAGAAAGGAGAAAGAGAGAGAAAGGGAGTGAATCGAGTCGATCCAAGTCGACTGGAGTCGAGTCGAGTCGGGTTGAGTCAGGCTCCATCCCAGTTGTCGTGCGAGGGAAACTTTGTCCATTTTCATCCCGTGGGGATCCGTCCACCGGCGCTATCTCCGCCGGCGCTGGAGAATTTTGCGCGCGATCGTGACGAAGACAACGACGTCGAAGGATAATTCCGCGTCGTAAAGAACCGCGGCACCAACGCCCGGCGCCGTCGTCGCCAGAAAACCTTCGAAATAATGAACGCGCCGGCCAAATAGACGAAATGGTCGAGAAGAATCCCGAGAGAGAAAG
The DNA here is from genome assembly GCF_001594045.1 of Atta colombica. Classification (NCBI taxonomy): domain Eukaryota; kingdom Metazoa; phylum Arthropoda; class Insecta; order Hymenoptera; family Formicidae; genus Atta; species Atta colombica. Next base: position 340,717 of record NW_017259228.1, on the reverse strand, counting down.
TATCAAGATATTATAGATTCTTCGAGACCCCAAGACCAAGAGATTATACAGAGAGAAATAGATGCGCTGAAAGATGAATATTGGCTAATTATTCGTCAATGTTAATATGCTCGTAGAATTCTTGCAATTCACAATTTTAAAATCGTGAACGAAACTCTATATAATTTAAAATGATTACATATGACAGACAAATCGTATAACTGCCGTTGTACAGTAAAGACCATGTAAATTAATGAAAGAAATCTAATTGAATGGTAAATCACGCCAATAAATAAAAGATCTGTCAATGATAATTATAATAACGATGATTTTATGCAATTTAATATATTAAAAAGCCCCATTCACAGCCATTATTTCAATGTTTCTTTTAAATTTGTTGACGCTGATATGACATGATAATAATTTACAATAATAAGTCTGCAATAATATCCATGTTGGAATCGAGTTGTTTTTTTGCACAAGTTTTTGTGAGCTCGTCACGATGCGCAAATGTCAGCAGGCAAGTAGTGGATTCAATGGACCGGCAGCTCCGTTAAAATCGATGAATTACGAGACAACGCATTAGTGCAGTCCGCATGATACTAATCAGCGAAATTTCCGTGCGATAAATAAACGAATGAAAACGCGTAACCAGATATGCGCGCGGTAATGTCGATGCGATGGAAACGCCGGCCCTCGTAAATCGACAGATTTTTCAGTAAAAAGGGAAAAACAAATAAATGAACAAAGAACGAAAATCAAAACCTGGGACACACCGGTAACGATTGCGCCGGGATATGTATATGAGGTCGGCGGCTTATTGGTGGTTTGGAGGTGAATTCGCTCGTAAATATGTATGTGTAATATTGATTCGACATAGACGCATAAAGATAGACTAAAGTGGATTTGAGCATGGAACCGTAATTTCTGCAAATATTATGTTTGCATACGGCGCGGGCGCTGCCCGCATGGGTCCGGCAAAAATCATTTTTTAATCTGTGCATCGGAATTTCATAATAATTTTACGTACGTGTGTTGAATAACTTTTCACTATATTCATTACCTATGTGTTTCGTCATCCTGTTGGACGAACAGACTAGCTGAGATAGATATTTCTCATTGCTGCATTGTTGCCCAATGTTGCATATATCGCGCTATTAAAAATGTAAAAAGAATAAATTAGATAAGAAATTGACATGATTACAAGAAATTAGAAATAAAGAATCCTGTATTAATTGTAATGGAAAATTTTAATCCCGGTAAAATGAGTTAGTTTTCACATATAATATACATAGTTTGTAATGTGGCGAACAAAAGATGTTATATACATATAAATAAGGCTCGATAATAATTAATTTTTTAATTATATTGTACGAAAGATGCTCTGTGAGCACAAATTTTATATTATTGATATATCATAACTAAAAGAATTATCCATTATTGAGTCTTGTGTCTATGGCAGATTTTGTAAGTATCACGTTCCCCAGAAATTTAATATTGGTCAATTTATTATTGAAAAATTGTTTTTCAGCATTATATTTCTGTAAGAGTCATAAACTACATTATATGTGACAAAATCAACTCACTTCATCCATTTTAATAGAATTTTATATAGATATTATATAATTGTACACGTAAAGATTAACTATTATAATGGTCGTAATGTTGTTTTAGAATTTCTTTCTAAAAGGATGTAATTTGTAATTGATGACTAGGAAAGTGTTGACACGCAACGAAGACACAATCACCATGACACAATCTTGGGAGACCAAAGAGACAAAGATTTATCGTTAGAAATGAGAAGAAGGGATAAGATCCAACGGGTAAATGAAGAGTCACAAAGCGTCAGTTTGAGACCCTCTTGTGTCGTTATTTCTAAAATATCAACCGTAGGTGATAGCCAAGATAGAATCCGAGTAATGAAGACACAAATGCGATCATGGTGGGAGATTTTCGAGGATCGAAGAGACAAGAGGTTGGACGGCGAGAGAGACAGGCGAGAAAAGATCAAGTGACGAAGAACAGGGGGAATACGAGCAAGGAGGTCGTTGCACAGCTGGCATGCCGAATGTAATGTAACGAGGCGCTGGCCCTTATCTCTTTGCTATTATCTCCGCTCGTTTTCATCGCTCTGACTATGGCCGGCGCGGCGTCTCCTGGCCAGGAGATATACAAAAGTATTATGTAGGCACTTACGGTATCTCACGGCGGGACGGGTGCACAACAATACAAGCTGGAATACGTCTCGTCATCCTACGGCGACGGTGCGAGAACCGCTCGTGCGTGACCACGAGCACTGGTTCTCCAATGGGATCGAGTCGCACGACTGTCCGTCTCTCCTCTGTCTCTTCCGTGTCTCCTGTATGTTTCGTGACTTCGCTCTGACGCGGAGAGCTCAGACTTGGATCTTGGCACGGATATATGACGAATGCGAAAAGAACTTATTGTTCCGTCGACCAGTTCAGCCTCGACGTTGTCCGTCGCGCGGGCCACGCGAGCACGTCAGGGAAGATGCACGTCGTTTCCGGAAGCGACACGAACCGCCGCGACATGCCATGGCAGGTCTTCCGCGGTACCTTTTACATGATGGGCGTACGCGAATAATTTGCAATAGGAAATTCCAAGTATTTGTTGCGGTTAAGCCTAATCGATTGGAGAAAACGCGAGGAGGAAATAATAATTTCACGGAACCAATTATGGTTCCACTCCGTAAGCTATTACGTGTTTATTATCTACTCTAACCGTATACTTTTCTTATCTTTTTTTTGGTACGATAAAATTTCGTTAATAAATTGGGATAATGTATCTTAATATTGTAGTTATTCTTTTAGAATAATATTTTTAACATGCGCATAAAAAGAATAATATCAATAAAGTATCTAAAAATGTAATTAAATACAATCTAAAAATTTTGTTGATTATCAAAATAATAATGTAGAAAATAACTGGCTAGAATGTCAAAACTTTTTGCAGCATTCCTCGTTATGTTTGAATATACTACATAATAATTTTAGCAGTCCAACAAAATTATTTTCAGTATCTGTATTTATTTCAATTTTTAGATACTTTAGCAAAATCGTTCTCTCCATGCACGAACAATTTCTACATTTATAAATATATTTTGTAGCTATAAGAACGGAGAAGAAAGATTTTATTTAAAATATTTATAAAAGCGAAAGCGAAAAATAATTACTTGTGTCATCACGAAAAGCGACATTCATATTGTAATTTACTATTATAGAATTAACGTTACACTTATACACAAGCGGCAAACAAAATAATTACATTTGTGATAACGTCTTAACGCGATTAATCGTTTAAATAAAGTTATTTCGGATAGAGGTATCATTGACCTCCGGTCATTGTTTGCAAGGAAAGAAGTTATTTGCCAGTCTTGCAACGTTATTGCCGTTGAATGACGGGTTACCTATGGTCCTTTGATTGTTCTCCGAAATGAAACGTATTGATTACCCGTCCTCAATGAGCAGCGGGCTCTTCTATCTGCAGCCGACGCATCTGCCTCACTTGGTTTCTTTCTTCATTCGATGACGACGATGACTTGTCATCTTCTGACAGAAAAAAGTAGGAGTGAAGGGACGAGAAGAGTAGGGGAGAATGATATCCTCGTCTCGAATAGCCTGTTCGCCCTTGATGTCGCCGCGATGAACGAAACGATCGATGGGGAATAATCATGCACCGATGATCTTGAATGCCTCCGATGACAATGAGGCGTCGATCCGACTCGATCACAACTCGTTTATGTTCGCATTATCGATTTCAGAAAGGTCGACAAAAGATTCTTAATTATGATACTGTAGATATGCGTCATAAACATTACACTATCGTTGCTCCATCATTTACTCGTGATAATTGCGAGAATGAACGAGTTGTGGAAAATAAAGCTGAAGGCATTGCACTTTATGCCAGAATCCTTTCACTTCTAAATTTATATCAAGCTGATTAAAATAAATATACATTGTCACAAATGAATTAAAATTATTTCTTTGAGTAAAATTCTTCTTTATATTTACGATTAAAAATCGAATTAAGAAAAAGACGAGTTTTCTCTTGAGACATTAGGTCCGATTTTTAGCTAAACTAGCATACACTTTTTGTACTTAAAGTGAAATACTTTGATGGTTGAGATTTCAGATACGAGAGAGAGAGAGAGAGAGAGAGAGTTTCAGTGCAGTCTAGTGCGACAATAAATAAATCTATACAGATACGTATTTACATCTTACTTTTACCAATAAATGCACACATTTAGCATATAATTTACATGTATTATAAAAATAAAAGTGCGTATTTATCGATAAAAATAAGGCATAAAAGAATAAAGACGATAGTTTTCAAATTATATACAAAATCAATATATATAATATATATAAAATTGTAAAAAAGAATTTATAACTGTGTGCTCACGTACAGAATTTTATATGGACGAACAACGAGCGAAAAAGAGTTAATTCGTCAGCCACTTCGTATTTTAGCGGAATGCGGCAACTGGATCGAATAGACGAATCGCGGGGCTATTAGAACGTCTGCCGTGAGGACGGGCTGAGGGATTGCTTCGACAGAGCGATTACAGTGGTCGACGTGTTCGAATGGAAAAAAGGGGGAGAAAGAAAGAAAAAAATCAGCGATACCAAACAACGGGTCGAGTCTACGTAGAGAGGCTGCTGGTGGGGTCGCGTTTTTCCGGGGTGAACTAATAGACTCCCGCCCGCTGAACTCCGCGTACACCCTCTCTCACCCATTCTTCCTCTCTCCCTCTCTCCCTCTCTCTCTCTCTCTCTCTCTCTCTCTCTCTCTCTCTCTCTCTCTCTCCTTCTCACTTTTCCTGCCTCCCTTGCTCTCACGCTCTCAAATAAAAGTTTGCCGTGACCCACCACCACGACACCTGTTGAACCGTTGGCCAGAGCTGGTTTTCCGGCCAAAAAAATCGGCAATTAGCGTATGAAGTCTGTCCATCAAGGCCGGCTGAAAAAGAGTTACGACGACAAAGAGAGAAAGAAGGAGAAAGCGTCGAGCGCGAGAGCGAGAAAGGAAGAAGCATCGAAAGGACGAAATGCGAGACTGAAAGCCGTTCATCGCGAGATCCAATCACTCGTTCATATTGACGCGTGTCTCATAAGTCAAAAAAAAAATATTTGACAGCGAAGTAGACCGTACATATAAATTTGCGTCGCATGATATTTACGTGCTATCCGTTTATGCGTGAATGAAGAATGATATTACGAATTTGATAATTCATCGCGACCCACAGTAATCCTTAACGATACATTGCTCGACGAAATACTTTGACATCGACGCAAAACAGACAAAAAACCAACAATAACTGGAATACGTAAATAAAATGTAAAACTGATGGAAAATAAATCGCTAGAAAAGGAAAAAAAATGATCGAGCGAACTATCGAAAGTAATACAAGTATGATAAATGTTACAAGAGGGATTATCACAAACTATAAACAAAATAAAAATACTTTTGGTTTGTAAGGTTTATAAATTGTGATTAAACAGGAATCGCATTCGGGAAAGATAACAGCCGGCAGTTTGCGAAACTGCAACGACGCGGTATATTCGACGAGCAGTAAATTCGCGAGCGTCCGCAATTTGGCGCGATCTATAGACACCGCTATCTGCATAAGGGACACTGCAGTCTGATTATGCATTCGGCTGGCGCATAAGAGTGAGTGGAAGGGAAGAGCCGACGGTGATTGACGGTTGACAGGATTGACTGACGGGCAGACGCGACCCAAAGGGTTGACGAATGGCTCTCGGTGGCCAAGCGAGCTTTCTAGCCGCAACTCGGTCCAACGGTCCGCAGGAAATACATCACGATCCGCGTCAGGTGCACGTCGATCTCCCATTGTACATACCGGCCGTGTCGTTATCTGTTTATCGCAAGTGTCCACGCTGGATCACGCAATTCCCAACCATTTCGCGTTTACCCGCAACGCGCAGATACAGAAGCGCGCTATACTTGTTCCGTGTTTATTTTACTGACCGATTGCGTGGTGACCAAAACAACGGCGTATATTATAGAGTACAATAAAACGATCTATCGAACGACCTGATCGTCTATCGTCAAAAAATATTTGAAAAATATCTGACGTATTATGCGTTTTCGCGATGTTTGTAGAAATTTTTATTTTATTGTTACAAAAATCTTTTGAATAAAAATAACTTTTGAATAAAAATATCGAATATAATTAATATAAAACTTAATTGTTTAAAGTAATATCGTAGAATTTTAAATAAAGAATTAAAAATGTGTGGAAGATATGGTTTCCGGTTATTAATTAAAAGAAGGGAAAATAAAATTATATGATAAAATCACAATGATATTCTTTAAATTTTTTCAATAAATTTTTTCAATAGTAACAGTTTGTATACAACAATACAGTTCCTACTTTGCGATACTCGAGACGATTATACGTGTTGGAATTACAAGTAGTATCGATCTTTCGGTCGAATGGTCTTCGACATACGAATATCTATTCGCCGAGCAACGTGAGAGAACCAATCGTCGTACGTTCGCAGCCACGACGGCGATTCGCCAAGAACGGAGGTCGAAATGGAAATTTACGAGGCAGATTCCAGGATAAATGCTGCAGCGTACCGAACAGCTTTTAGGGCAATGGGTCGTGCGTTCTTTCAGAGTGGGAATCGGTCGTGCCCGCATTTTACGATTAACGTAGTGTTCTTTCGACTCCTTCGATGCGTTCCTTTCGCGGACTCTATGTGATAGCCAGACTGCTACTACATACATCGCGGAAAATAAGTACATATATACTCTTCATTTTTTCGCCGCCGCAATTTCAGGACACCACTGCGCAAAGGTCGAATGTCATATGTGATCGATGGAACGAGCTGTTTAGCAGAATGCCATATTATTTCGTCACGTCGGTGAACAGAAGCTTCCGTATTTCATTTCCCGATCGCGCCGTAACTTTGCTTGTTTTCCAGTTAAACCATCGACACCGTTACACATAGTAAGATAAATGCTCGATCTAAATCAGTAACTGAAATGCGAGACCATGCACCATATTTAATACGTTACGCGAGAAAATATGCGGTAAATAAATATTGTCCAATGAAATCATTGGATAAATTTTATATTTTGATAAAAAATTCTTACATTGCAAAATCAATAGTAGAGATTATATACATAATAATATAAAATTTGATATTATTTTACATAACTTCACAATTGTTATCAATATATAAATATATTCAAAATATATTACGTTGTAATGGAATAATTTTTAATATAAGAGTTATTTGAAAAACTAGAATCAAACAATATTAAATGACATAAATAATAATATAACATAAATAATACTCTTAAGTGCAATAAAAAGCTATGTTTATGTTTAAATTTCTTAATATACATACATATATATATATATATACACACACACACATATATATACATATATACATATTAAATTGATATAAAGTATAAAATATTTTTGTAAATATGACACTTGAACATATGGTTTTACAATTCGAAGTGTCACACTTTTGGTGATTCGTTGGTATTTGATTTGCGTTCTTCAATCATCAACAATGCGATTTCTCACGCATTGTAAGTCTTTACAAGAAGAATTATAAGGCGTCACAATACCTCGCGAAGGCTCTTCCCAAGAAGTAGCGCGTTCACGTCTCGCGTACGTGTTTACTCGTGCGTGTGCACAACGAGCGACAGCGAAGGATCCATCCACCCCTTCCGCGACCCTTCCGTATTTCCCCCAACTACCCTCAGGACCTGCGGCGCGCCGGAAGGTGAGGAGCGCGGCGGGGCCGTACGGGGAAGTATGTTTATTGCTTGAAGCTATCTCTTCTGGCGAGGGTGGCTGCCGCGTCACACGGGGTCATTTTCATAATTCGGCCGTTCGTATTCTCCGCGACCGCGCGGCCCGAATCGAACAACAGCGCGAGGCGGAGGCCGCGAGAACGCTTCTCGTTTCTCTCTCTCTCTCTCTCTCTCTCTCTCTCTCTCTCTCTCTCTCTCTCTCTCGTTCGCTCTCTCATCGCCAGTCTTCCTTACCCTTCTTCTACAACCACCTTCATACCCTTCGCCTTTTCAGACCTTTGCCTCTCTCTCTCTCTGGTTGACTGCCTATCCTCTCCTCTGCCTCCCCCTTTAGCACCTACGAGCCTTCCTGTCGTTATCTAGTGCCGTCTTGATGCAACACCTTTCTTCCTCTTCTTCTTAGCTCTTTGTCCTTTTCCCTGCACGTTTCCACTGCCCGGTCTGCACTTCTCCTATCTTCTGTCTGAATTCTTTCCCTCTCTCGTATCACTGCAATTGTCCTCGGTCTCTCTGCGTAGCGACTATAACACCGCGTCTCAGTAGATGGCCTCGTATTGATGCGACACCTTTCTTCCGTGCTGCCATCCTTTCCCCTTTCTAAACTCACGAACCTTCACGCTTCTCTCATCTCCTCTTCTCCCTTTCCCAACCTGTTCATACTTTGACATTGCGGTTGCAAGCTTTGCTTCTCGATATACAATCGGGTTTGTGACGTATACATCTCTCTTTTTCCTTCTGGTTCGTTTGCGCGACCAGGGAGGCAAAGGAACGAAGTGGGAGAGATGAGGGCTGGCTCTCAGCATGGCGTCAGTGTCTCCGCTGATCTATTGCTCCCTGTATACTGGATCGATGCGGACCAATCAACCGCTACCAGTCGACCATGTCGTCCCCGATGACCGGAAGAAGAAACGCCTCTTCAGTTCCTCGAGCACGAGAGTTTTGTCTTCGAGCCTTCCGATATTTGACACTTTCGGACGCGACTTGTTTCACATTTTACGACTGAAGTTGGATGATTTACACTACCGTTGTCTATATTTGGATCAGACTTATTTCTCTCACTTTTGTCGATACGGGAGATAACAGGAAAGGATTAAGCGCGGCATGCAATAAGTTGAAGTTTCGAGGACGTATATGTTAGAAATATCTGCCGTACTTAGGAAGTTTCTTTGTTTTCGTCGGCGAAAAACCTGTTTGGAATTCGATACAGCAGCCGAATACTTTATGTCTTTCGAGCGATGCCTTTAACCTGCGGTGTATCACGTCATGAATTTTCTCTCGTGAAAGGACTTCATAAAATTCTGAAGAATCCGTTTAACCGACTGTTTGTTCTCTTCGTCGAGTAATTAGAATATTTATAATTCTATTATAAAAGATATAACTGATAAAAGAATATCATTTTTCGAATATCAAATAATCCTTGATTTGCATTATCCAATAAAGCGAATTCAGACATGCGTATTCTTTTAGACTCTGTTCGCTTTCAATAATTTCATCGTATAAGATCGGATAGATAATTTGGATTTATGATGCATTTCAGTGAAGATAATAACATAAGTAATGGAGATTGTTCCAAAACTAATTGAGATATGCACTTTGGTATCACGATCAAAGTCCTTGTAGCACTTTAAAATCGGGAACGAGAAATACTATCTTTAGAGAAAAAGTGGTAATGTGGACATCATTTTAATTTGTTCGTTTCTTATTTTTTAGTTAAATTCGCGAGTCAATAATAATTTATCACAAATAATAATTTATTGATCTAAGTTCATAAAACACATTTATTGATCTAAAACACATTTGGAAGAATTTAAACCACAAAATAGGAAAAATTGTTTAAATAAAAAGACATGATATGATTATTTGAATGTGATAATACAATGCCCCTTTCCTATATTTTTATAGAATCTGATTTCTTCAAGTCTATTTGATTTTCCCGTAAAGTCTAAACAGCAATACAAACAAATTTTTAAATATATTGAAGTATTATCAGATTTAGAAGTTTCTTTTCATGAACACATTCTCTTAATAATACTTTTGCGTTAATTCTGTCTTATTAAATGTTTAAATCCCTCCTCCCTCTCCCAACACTTCTTCGCTGCGCAGATACTTTTGAAGACTTCTTAAAATTTTAAAAATAATTAACAATTTTTAATAAAAAAACAATGCTCTGTAATGTTTATCGTTAAAAATCCTAGAGCTTACTATTATCACTTGTTAAAGAATCCAATACAGGAAAGAACGATTTGGTGAAGTTTAAAAGACTTTAACCAGATATACAGATCTGAAAATAAATTTTGATGGACCATCAAAATAATAATATAGAACACCCAAGCTAATTGTTAGAATATCAAAATTTTTTGCAGCATTGTTTATCATGCTTGAATTTTCTATACAAATATTATTATTATTTTGATGGTTCAATAAAATTATTTTCAGATTTGTATCTAACTAAGTTTTCAGGTATTTCAACAAAATCATTATTTCCGTGTAATAAAGTTTACATTTAATTATGTTTCAGTGAAAATATAGTTATTCAAACTTACTTGCTTTCTTAAAATAGAAGAACAGCATCTTAGGAATTAATTTAGGGTATAAACTTGTTATTTACAAACTTTAAACCACGTTAAACCTGACATTGAAAATCATACGAAAAAACTTTGATATAATAATGGATAAACTACATAATAAATAACTATCACAACGTAATAGATAAACATCAACTATCAACAAAAAAAATCGACACAGTCATGGCGACAATTATTTCATAACTTCGAAACTTATTTAAGAACAAATTAAAAACCTTTTACAAGTTAGGTATCAATTATAAAAAAATTTAATAAAGTCCATATTAACAGAAAGGGCCCACCTTTTCTTTACTTAACCGATTAGTAATCGTTTTTGTAACGATGTGACACAATTAATGCAATAAATGAGATTTACTTTTTTTAACATCCAGTAGTAACAGAGGTATAATATATATTTTAATGCGTTGCAATCGATAATATTGTAAGCAGCCGGCGTAAAAAAGAATGGCATGTGGTCGGCATCGCTTATCGCCAAGTCGATAAACAATCCTATAGTGGTAATCTCGCGGTTTTTTCTTACTATGGGAAGAACCTGCAACGCCTCTAAGTCACACGCATGGTGAGATTATCCGTTCGCGCCCTCTCTATATGACATACCGACGGTACTTAGCAGGTGCGACATGAGATACGACGTTGTCGTAAGTAACGACTGGGCTCGCGCTGAGGAGAAGTTAACGGTCGCGCAAGTCGAACCGGCCGGTCTTCGTTGACGATCTCTCTGAAGACGCGAGTTCGCCAGGCAACGCTCCTACAGAGAGAAATCTTGTGTGCGCGGAAATGTTCTGACAGGAAAATACAAATCAATTTGTTATATGCGTCAAGGCGTTCCGTAAATTATATGATGCAATTTCATCGTAGTCCATTCGATAGTCTGTTAATCTTCTCATATATCGCAATAAATATATATTTGAACACGTACACGCACTTTATTTAACACTTTAATCTATATAACTGCTATATCATATTTCATATTAAAAATTAAAGAACGATATAAAGAAATAGTTTTGAATCGAATTTTAGTCAAGGAAAAATCGACTTTTTAATTCGATTTGTCTATTTTTAAAAAATCTTATACTTTCTAATATGTATTACGAGCAACATCCGAAGTACAAATAACATAGACATCTAAAATTACAAGAATTCGCGACTTAAAAGAGAGAGAGGGGGGGAGGGGGAGGGGGGAGTAGAGATAGAATGAGAAGAGCGCGAAAGACCCTAGCGCTATATTAACCCTAATGGCTCGCGTGGATATAAAGCACATCCCGCGCATATACTAACTCGTTATTATTGCCGCATAAATAACGCGATAATCCTGCCGTGGCGATGGAAGTACGAGGGTTTGGCTGAAGCTGCCACGGAAGCTGCCTTCATAGCAACCCCCTGTCAGCAAACCAGCCAGTAGGAACGAAGGATTTTGCAGAATGATACTCGACTCTCTCTCACTCGAAAAGGCTGACTAGCTTAACGAACTTTGGTATTACGCTACGATCTTCACCTGTATACCAATGTATATGAGAACTATATGCATTAAACACACTTTCAACACGATTCTCTTCTTTTGTAAGAAGTGAAACAACAACCATATTATCCTCTATGTTGATTATAGTCTTGATGATCTTTTTTTAGCAAAAATTTGTAATTTATTAAGTTGTTTGCAGAGTCAGTTTGTAAATTTCACATTTACAAACTAACATTTTATCTTTTACATCTAAGATAATTTTTTTTTCTCCAAGAAATAATGTACGCGCGAGAATAATCGATAATTGACGCATGTCATAACTGATAAAGCCGAAATTATCAATATGAAGAGTTAAAAGCGTCCAGAGTGCTTTCATCCGTTAGAATAATTACGGCGACGAAATTCGCGATTGCACGTCGGGGAGAAAGTCAGGCCGCGCTTTAAGCTTTTGCGGCGTTTTCTTGATATCGTCACAATAAAAGGCAAGTTGGACGTTGGAGCAAAGACAGCGAGCAAATGGGAAGGAAGCAGGAGAAGGAAGGAAACGAGACACGAAGAGAGAGAAAAAGAGAAAGATAGAGAGAGAGAAACGCTACGTCGAGGGATGCTGGAGGGTTTGTTGGAGACTCTGCCTTAGCTGGCAAGGCGTGCGTCAATAAGCGTCCATCAGCCGTAATGGCAGTGAGCGCCACCTCGGATGCATTTAGATGGCTGTTTAGCCCCGGTTGTCTCGGTGTGGCCTGAAATCTCCTCCCTCGCAACCCCTCACCGCTGCCAGTCGAGTCTCAACTGTTGTACAACCCCGTAAGATCCAACGCCGACGCCACCACTCAGCCACCATCTTTTGTAGCTAGAGCTACCGAGCGCACCCGAGTAATTAGACAGGCCGGTACCATTTCACTGGTCCTTTTAATTAATTTGTATAAATTCTGGAGTAAAGACCATTCTGCACCCTGACCTACCTGCATTCTTACAGAGAGAATCTCGTCTTTGATGCTAACCGATGAAATCGTTTCTCCTTGTATTCATAAAACTATGAGACGAAGAAGAGACAGTTACGGTTTTCTTTATTGATAGTAATATTGATAATAAAAAGTGACTGCTAAAGTTATCACATATGTGATCATGCTTCTTAATCTCTATGTCAATGCATGAGTTGCTTATATCAAAATTTAAATAGAAAAATATTTTATGCAAATTTTTATAACGCCTCAAAAATTTCATCCTTTGAACAACAAAATCGCATTAATAGGAAGATTAATTCGGAATTGGAAAAAAATTTATTTATCAACATAATAAAGCAATTTTGATCATTTTAATCGCGTCTAATGTATATACTTAGTTGTTTTTAATGTTGTAAACATTTTAAACAAAAAAAAGATTTATCAAACCTACTCTTAAAATTCGCGCAAAAAACACGCTTCAAAATTTAAATACGCAAGCGCATTTTTAATGTCAGAACTCATGCAAGTTAAAGTTTATAGCACAGTTCATAGCGTCTGAATTTGTATGCCATTCGCGCGCTTATTTGGCACCTCTCCGACTTTTTTCGCTTCTATTTACAACCCGCGGTTTTATGCCGAACAGCGATCATTCCATCCGCCTCCATAATCTAGCATCGTTCCAAGTACGACAAATACGACAATCCACGCCTGCCTGCCACAGGGAACGAACTCAGTCCGCTATCTGGTCCTTGTATATACCAGCGTGTTTTGAATGGTTCTCTTTTTCGTTCATATGTCAGCGTGCTGTATATCGCCGAACCCGATGGAACGTCCAGACCGCCGCAATCGTCTTCTCTGCCTACACTCGCAATCAGAATGGTCGTAAAGTAGATATCGCGAACCGCCGAAAAACCGTCCCGAAAGCGAGAATTCGGCCTCGTCCTGGTGTATGCTTTTGCACATGCGGTATATGCAAAAAAGCCGGTCGAGAGGACTGCAGGATCGCCGTTGAGCTCGGGCTCGAGGATTAAGGACATTATTAACGGGCGTACCGTGGACCGACATACTTACGTCCGCTCGGAATGCCCCGCGATAAATACAGCGGTGGCTGCCGAGCGACGGGAACGAGGAGGAAGGGGGTTGGCGTTTAAATAAAATCAGCATTTTATGTTACGAGGGCCGTCCTTCGATCGAGGCGGAGCACGCCCGCGTACACGTTACGCTAGCCGCAACAACGACCGTCCGTCTGTCCAGCCGCGACGACGTGCTTAATGGTAATGATCCCTAGTCCGAACCTAATGGTATTTACATTTACTAGAAGTCAACGGCCGATTTGGAGAGTAGATGAAAACACAATTATAAATCACGTCGGACAGAAGAGGCAATCATGGATCGTGAAGAGGGAATGAGAACCGGCGACGAGTGAAAGACGTCGTTCTCGCTTTTTCTTTTATCTCACTCGTCCCTCTTCTCCCCCGGATCTGCTACGATGAGGAGGAAAGAGACGCACCGCACCGCGATAAGAACCCCGGGCTAATGAATGCTGACGCGTTGCACCGATGCAGTCACCAAAAAGAAGTTCGCTGGCCTCACGGTGTTACGAGCCGCGTGTTCCGCGCCGAGGTTTCGTCCGGTGTAACTCGAAGTAAATGTGGGTCGTAATGTATGCCGTTGACGGGGCCGCCCTGTCGGACGGCTGCACTGACACTAAACAATCTGATGGTCCGCGATATCCTGCCACCGACGCGTCATCAGAATGAGTCTACCGCGAGTTCGATGAAAATTGTCCTTTTAGGAGACAAAGTCGTGTTCGTAGATTAGCGTGTCTGATATTTTTAAACTTGTTGACGGTTTGCGATTAAATAGGAATTTAATGAACGGTGTAAACAAGTCCCTTGGTTTGACAGCCGTTGAATAGACCATTCAAGATAATGGCGAAAGACGAGATAACGTCGAAGAACTTCTTCTACGAGCAAATTCAGAATTATCGCAACTGCTAGTGGAACATTTATAAAGCAATCGTGGGAAAAGGCAAGGACGATTCTCTCTATCGAAGAATATAGGACTTTTCTAGTTTCCTCTGCGAATCAGGCCTCCCCACCATCGGAAGGAGACGCAGTAAAATTTTTATTCTCCAACCTCAATATCGATGCTTGAAATATACAGGCGTGTGTAGTCGACCACGCCATAGCTACGAAATATTAGACAAGAGGTCCGCGGCTTGGGAAGGTATCGGATGGGCAGTACCCAGGCTGGATACAACAAAGTTGTGGCTGCAGCGATGATTTAGTCTCGGCCTTAATGGAGCTATAAATACTAGCTTTTCGATAGTGGAGGATGAGAATACCCGGGTCTCGTCCTGTACGATACTCGGCAGAACCGTAGGTCTGGATTTTGCGTCGCGGTTACTTCGCAGATTAGGAAGTAGCCCAACAGCGACCTCAAAATTCGCGAACGATTATCTACTTCACGAGGGAAATTCGCATGCAACTATTTGTTATTTAGCAGACATTTATGATCGATAGTCGCAATTATCATCTTATATCTCCGCTTTTGTCAAACAGACAACAGAATTTAATCTCTATAATTGCTTAAAATATATATAAGCAAGAAGTGATAAATAAAAGTAAAACGGTATAAGTGTTATTTTCTCAAATTTTCAGGAGAAAGGAAAAACTTATTTTCTCGAAAGCTATTATTCAAAAATTTTGCAAAATTATTGTAATAATTAAAGATATGAGCAATCAGTCTCTGCAAAAAATTTTAATTAAGTAATTCTAATTTTTTTTAAAATCATGTTGTTAAAATTTCAAGATGTAAATCTAAATAAACATGGGAGTTAAAACATTATAAGTTTAAGTAAAAATGCCAATTGTATAATGAACTTACATCTGAGTGGCACTATCCATTTTGTTTCAGTCATAGTTGTATTTACCACGCTAAACCACATTAATGATAGAACATAGCACTTACAATCCATCTATACAATAAAACGCATTTTGGGCATTTACAACACGTTTTGCACATTTCAAATATAATATTCAATTAAAAACTTCGAGTTTTTCAAATCACATCTATTTTGCAATTAATTAAATGTAAAAATGTATTATTTAAAATTGCAAAAAGTTTTAATAGTTCTAGGGTTATTAATTTAAAAATAAAACTCACAGTAACGTTGTAAGTTCAGAAAAGTAGATCAGTTGTGATTCGATAGGACATTTTTTATCGTAAATGGCGTTCGCAACCATTTGAAAAGATCCTGCAAGCGAAGCTTGGCTGCCTCGTCAAGCGCAAACATTTTGCACTTATCTCAGCGGCCGTAAATATTGCTCATAGAATATTACGGGGCCATAGATCTCACCCTGTGTCATCCTCACCCTCACGCGGTAGCGGTATTCGAGCCTTTATCGAATAAACGACCTGCATAATCACCATCCCTTCTTTCTCGCAATCGCTCTTCTTCTCATCGATCTCCTTCTCGCACTCTTCTCTTCATTTATTCGCAATATCGCGCGCACGCAGACTCCCGATAGAAATCCGAATATTAATTTTCTATCGTTACAGATCTAAAATCTTGTAAAATTACCAAGCTACATTTTATGCCTGCCAAATGTATTTCATTGTATGAAAAATATGAAGAATATATCCTCTCATGATTTTCATTTTTTGAAGCAAGAAAATTACGATTTTTAGCATCAGAGTTACATACCTAAAACAACTTTTGGGATTTCCATAATTAAAGACACCGTAATCAATTAATTTCCAACTTGTCAAACATCTAAAGTCTTTAAATACAAGGTAAATTTTTTGTAGTAAAGAAAGGACAGAAGAAATAAATGATAGAAGGTGGTTAGTGAATACTATACACACACACACACATACGCACACGCACACACGCACGCACGCACACGCGCACACACACACACACACACAGAGAAGCAATTAATGGAAAGATTAAAAAGTCAAGGAAGCTGAGTACCAGAGTCATCGGGTACACGCCTGGATAGTCGTATCCCGCGCGTACATATGTGTAGGTATTCCCGCGCAACGGTGTGCGTACGTATGTGTATGTCTACAGAAGAGTAAAGGCGAGGAAAGATGCTGCACGGTAATTAATGGCGGAGCGAGTTTGTCACAAATCACGTGGCTCGTCCTATAATTCACCGAGCTGACGTACATTTAAATAGAGCCCGATAGACCGAGACTTTTGTGATATCATGGAGTATGCGTCTATTTCTACATCAAAAACGACATATTTGATGAACAGCGGGATTCGACTTTACATCAAATTTATATAATGCTTGCGCAAGCATTTTGACGTTATTATAAGCAGAGGATAATTATACGTCTTCTTGCCATTTTCTAAAAATAAATACGAAAATACTTCTTATCTTATAAGTATTTAATATTCTCTCTTTCAAAATTATAATTTTTTCGTTACAATTATATAAAATGAATCTGTCGCGCATTCATGTTTAAAAGAATATTTAATACTCCTTGAAAATTTGATACTCCTTGAAAAAAGATCTTCCATTTTTATTTTAATTTCTTAATCAATTTTATATACCTATATCGGGATAAGCTAATCTTGTCAAATAGTACTGCGAACGACTTCGCGTTTTTTTAAGTTTATCTTTTAATATATCGCCATGTAGAACCACACTGGGAATAAAAACTTTAATATACGGTAAAATGCAGAATTCTGCCCACAGACGGTTAACGACAAAATTCCTCATCGACAGTTCAGCGATTCCGAAGTCGGTGGTAAATAATCGTCGCCCATATGAACGCGTAACATGCCGATATCCGCCTCGAGGCTGGTCCGTGAATTTACAATAATGGAAATTACATGGTCGAGTACTTTGCATAAATTTCTTGCGAGACTGCAGGGTTACTTTTGACAATGTAAGATATTGGCCGCGATAAGTACGACTTATCCGTGATTGCAACGTACTGTAAAGCAACGCGACATGAAACGTCCCTGATTACAAACTAAAGACCACCGAGACACTTCATATTTTAGAACCGCGGGATGTTCGCGCGCTGTTTAGATACGGAGTTCGCCCATCTCGCGGCGAAAGATAGCGCATGCATTGATATTGAATATATTTTGTTTGTAGATACCACTACAGTATTAGTGTTTATTGCTACCGGTATCCCTTGGAACCTGTTCCAGCCCTTTTTATACCGCGCGTATCGTGAATTAACTATTCCCGAAGCAGAAAGAACGACGAGGATTCTGAACGACGGCAATTGATTTCGAAGCGATCGATTAAAACGACGTGTTTATGGCGAGAGAAATGCCTGTGTACGTGTAATACGTATGACGATGATTCCCGTGAAAGTGCTTGTTATGCTGCACTCAATAATACCTTGGGGAAAATATTCAAAAGATTGTTATTTGTCATCTCCGACAATGACATAACACTAAACGTACAAGTATAGCTTTAAAGAACTGAAACATTAGAGGAATTTAATTCATTTTATAATGAAACCTGGCAGCACACGATCCGATTTGAAACGTATGACGAATTGAATTACTGTAGTAGTATAGCGAGAGAAAAAAAGAATGCAATGCAAACGCAAACGGTAGACTCTCGTGGTCTGCTCTCAGCTACTTGTCGCTTGTACCATTGTAACTGGACCGTGCATAATACAGCCATACCATTGCGATAAATTGACTAGGCACGAAAGTGATTGTAATAGAACTTACAGGAAACAGCTGTTACAATGCACGTCGTTAGGTAGTACCGTCGCTTTACGATTGCTACGAGTTAAGTAGTTTGTTATTCTTAGACTACAAGCTGGAGTAATAAACAACAGCGATAATTGTGATAAAATCTACTTTATCGCTCGCATTAAAGGTACACGGTAATACCGCGATTACAACTTACACACATACAGGTTATCTTTGATCTAGGACTGAATCATTTAAGACAGCTTGGATGTGGATCTACGATGCAACGAGCTTAAGCGATAAGACGAATCGAGCGGTCAGCAATGACACGCATTTCAGATTTATTGTTGAGCCGATTAAATTTCCTTGAATTTCTAAATTTTGTCATGAAAAAGATAATTTTTATTCGTTTATCCATATAAAGAGCTTCAAGAGTCATTTTATAAATTTTACGTTAATATTCCGTCAAAAATTATAAAATTACAAATTAACATTATTTAATGTAAATATTAAAATATTATTGTAAACTCACAATTTAATTCATGTTTAAAATTCATTTAAATCAATGCAACGTAATCGATGTCAATCTACTGCGAGAAATCCGGATTACTCCATTTCCGCGGGTCTTCGTGCTCGACGAAGTGTACGCGAGCACATATTTTCGGCGTCAAGCATGATAACCCCTATAGACAATGGAAGGATAAGTCTAGAGTGAAAGAGAAAGAGAGACAGAGTGAAAGACGCTCCGTAGGCGGGCGGACGCCAGATAACGTGGTACCGCCCGACACACATCCATCTCACGCGGTCTGTAATTATCCACGTCCAGGCGAAATAATATACGAGTGTGAGAAAGAGAGAGTGGGCACTATACGTACGCGCGAGAATTGCGCCACAGCTACAAAGTCTTATATCTCAGGTGAAGGCGCTCGCTATGATCCTCCCTATGCGGTGGAGAATCACATAAATCCAGAGGCGGTAGCCCTTCCCTTACTTCGATCTCTTCCTATTACCTTTGCCGTGGAAACACTCCACTGTAACCATCGACTCTCGCTTCTTCTCTGTTTTGAAGATGTAGGATCCAACTTCAATTTCTATGTATATATATATGGGAATCTATATATATATAGCGTACTTAAAAAAATTCTACACACTTATACTATTTTAATTACATGAGAAAAATTAATCATCGCATTTCTTTCAAATGGAACATAAATCTTGGTGGAATATAACTCTTGGATCTTGGAAATAATTTTATAAATAGTATTTTCTGATAAAAATGATGAATACTT
>NW_017259228.1:310555-320863 GCF_001594045.1 Atta colombica | reverse complement strand
ACACACACACACACACACACACACACACACACACACACACACACACACACACACACACACACACACACACACACATATACATCCTTTTAGCACAAAAAATGTCTTCCTTTACGAATTAATATATAGAAAAATAATCAGGATTTACTTTTGACTCCAAATTCTTTCATTCATAAAAATAAAATTAATACGTTTTCGTAATATCAATGATATTTGATGTATTGGCTACTAAAATAACAAACTTTTAGACAAATATTTTTAGACGAAGTCAGAGATAAATGCTAAGATCTATGCTTTAAGAAAATTACATTAAAACATAATGTAGAGAAGCTTATTGATTTTCCTCATCATTATCGTAAAAAAATCTAAAACAACAAATAAAAATTAATTTTAATTCGAAATTATTTTCAGATTCCACTAAAAAATCAACTGCTGCTACATTAAAACAGTATACATCATAGTAATTAGTAGCCTCTGACGTCACGGCAATTTGCATCCATTCGATCACTCCAGTCATCTCATCGAGAATGCGTTCGTTGTATCACAACGCGCAAAGCTGCGGTAATGCCAGCAATTATGGATTTTCCTGATGATTGTCATCGTTAATTTGCCAACGACAGAGAGTAACGTGTTGTTATCATTTTATCAAGTATATATCGTAGCGAGCATAGAACCGTTTCCAGGAACTAACGGCAATGTCGCGACGCCGATTCTTAAAAATCGCAGAGGATCCGGGAGAATCCCGCATCCTCCCGGGACGAGATGGAAGGCGAACACTCGGATGGTCTCGATCAACGATCAATCGTGAAACAGCCGCGATTATTTCACGTCAGTTTAATTAGCACGCGGCGCCGGTAAAACGCTTGATAAAACTCAACGAAGAGAAGCAGCTAGGCATACACTTATCTCACAAGAATCTGATTTATGGCGAGTGACCATCGCGCACACGCGAACGCGTCGCGCGTATACGCGCGTGCATCTACGTGGACGTGACAACGAAGCGAGTGTCGGCCTAGTCATGCCTATACATATCGTATACAGCGGAGAAGAGGGTCATTGGCGCGTATAAGCAGTACAAGTAGAGAATGCGGGGTTCGGAAGGGAGTCAAAAGGCGGTATTTACAATGCATTTTTATTTAAGACTGTCCTAAGTAATGTCTTAAGATAAGATGCTAATATAACATCTGATTGACTTATGACATTTTAAGACTGTACTTAAGACAGTTTCAAATATAAAAGTCGACTATGAATACCGGTCAACAAATGAGGAGAATGAAAAAGACAGTACTCAAGCTGTGGGACATCGTTGCCCATCAAAGGGTGGTGCCTACCCTTGAAGAGGATCAAAAGGAGGGAAGACAGGTGAAGTCTCTGGTCGCTGACCTGTCACCTCATCCGCGTCACCTTTACTATACTGAGATTCATTCTCAAATGTATTCCGCGTTCATTCGTGTTCGAGCGACAAAGCATCGCTACAGTTCGAACGTCATGAGTTCGCGGGTTGGATAATAAGAGGACGATCAACAAAGGAAGGCAAACACTCGCGAAGCTCGCGGCGATCGAGGCCATTCGTGAGCGAGCGCGCATTGACGGCGGGACTCTCGTTGAAAGAATGATCACGATGACGTCCATGCGGATAAAGAGCCTTTCAGAAATAAGTAATCTTGATCGCCAGTCTATCATTTATCAATGCAATGTCTCGCGGCTGTATCGTAACAATGGCCGTAACTTGCCTCGCGATTACGTTTCTAAACTAAATCGTTATAGCGTCACGAGGCTTGAGAGAAGGTCTTGCAATAGTCTCATTGTTACTATTCGTAGTAAAACTTTCAACAGAGATAATCACATTATTTGAAATGATCTAAATGTGACGATATATCATATATAACAATATTTATATTACAAGCTCAAAAAGCTATTCTATTAAATTTCTCTATTATTTAAAAAATATTAGAAATGTTTTATTTTCAATTTTATTTAATTCTAAAATGTGTGGAAATATTAAAATTTTGAAATTAGAAAATATCGCGACGTAATATCATTATGATGAAAATGACTCAAAGCGAAGTCAAAATACTCAATCAAGTAATTTAAATAAAAAACATTTTACACAAATTAATTAGCGCTCCAATTATCGCTCCAATTATATTTTAATTCTCATTAGTCTTTGCTGTTACATTTTAATTTTTTACAATTCCGAGAATCTTTTAGAATTTTACCTATTTGGATATTATATTTTAAGATAATTATTTTACTTATATTATTTTAATGATAATTACTTTGCTTTAATGATAATAGTCTACTTAGTATCACATGATGCGGACAAACACAAATTTGTGGTCTTGAAACTCATCGTGTCCTCGTCGTATCATCTCCCTGCTCGCGCCATCTCTTAGGCCGTCTTTAAACTAAAGGGGATCCTTCGCGATATATAGAGATAGGATATAAAGAGAGAAATATATCTTATATGCTCGCGCAATATGATTTCTTTGATCAACCATCATTGAGATCTGAAGGACGTCACGTTCATCGTCGGTGAAGTTCTTTTTCTCGGCACGATTATCAGGAAGCAATAAAAAAGAACTGCGCATTACCGCGCGAGACCTGCTTCTCAAGATCCGCGGGATGATTTATTTTTTCATTTCCCTCGTACGTTTCGTCATTAACTGTCACATCTCAGAAAACTGACCAGAGCTTCACGGCCGATTTCCCATCACCGATAACGCGCGCGTGTATGCGCAATATCTCGTTACAATGGCATTTGACGCATACAAACCGCGAGCGATAAAATTAACATTTGACAAGGCGGTGTTGCTTAACAAATGATTAATTCGCCTACATAATATATATCGCGTTCCTCTCTCCTCGAGCGGCCGTTCCTCCCTCATCTAAGCGCATGTCGCCACCCATTCTTAGATCGCGTTCGCCAGACCGTTGTTGATACGACACAATCGAATCCGTTCCAATATTACGCGACAAACTAGTTCTCGCGGCTGGGTCGACAGACTCCTACGATCCGCTATTCAGACGGAATTGTTTGTACTCAATTTCTATGCTGTATAATGGCCACGGTCCACCAGGTCTTGACCCTATCCACTTACGCTCCCATTGTAATATACAAATGCGCGGGTCGCGATCTCGGGCCTCTCTTCCCTCGAACATACTGTCCCTTCTGCAAGTTCTTCAGATTAGGGTCAGCGATCACCCACTTGTTGCCCGTAATTTTTTTCTCTTACTAGCCGCGACTAGGCTCGCTACTCATGCATGGCTGACTTTATATCTTCTTACAATTTATTCTAATAATACATGAATTCTTAATTCGCATTTTTCTGAAACTGTTGCTGCTGTTGCTGTTGCTGCAACGTTCTCTTATTAGTCACGTTATAATTGAATGAGAATAAAAATAAAGATAATGCTTTAAAAATTTCAAATTATTTCGATGAATCATTTTCTATCATTTAAATTCAGTATTTTACCGTTCAATTATCATATCTTTATTAAAGTCCCTAGTCTACACTTCTTTTTACTCCAAAGTCTTGATTAATTCTTTTCGTAGAATTTTACTGTTAACAATTTAATTATATGTTATTACGTACTTATACAAGCGTATTTTTATACGTCTATAAAAAATTCTCATTCATGTTCGTAGCGGAGCTTAGCTACATTCGTGAAGAATTTTTTCTGTTAGTCTAATGCAACGTCAACCTGCCTGACGTAATAAAGTGATCTATCCACCTCGATCCCCCCAGGGGATGAAACGACCACCGTAGAAGAAGATCGAGGAAGATCGTGCCAGGCCATGTACCCGGGTCTTTCGCTCGCTCTCTTCTTACGTCAGCCCTTCTTCCTCGCCCTCTCGCTCTCTTCCTTTCTTTCTCGCTGACTGAGACGTCAACCCCCACCCTTCGACCTCTCGGCACGTAACCTTCCTACCTACTGCATCTTACCCACCTACCAAACTACCGATCCTCCAGAAAGAAGAGGGAAGGCAATTTGTCGGTCCGGACGATGCGTATCTTACGCAGCGCCTCCGTCTATGGTCTACGTAATGTGCTCTCATCTTTTATCCTCATACACCTTTTCAGTCGAATTGTGAATGAAAATAATCACGTGTCATGGCGGTCGACTTCTATCACTGAAGGTCCGCGAGAGTCTCTATCTTGTCATCTTATGGCATCATGATGACGCCTATCAAGATACG
Source organism: Atta colombica (assembly GCF_001594045.1). NCBI lineage: Eukaryota > Metazoa > Arthropoda > Insecta > Hymenoptera > Formicidae > Atta > Atta colombica. The sequence goes on along the minus strand of NW_017259228.1, from coordinate 316,665 downwards.
AAAGAATAACAAAATTCGCATGTAAATTTGCTGAATTTTGACAAATTCAAAATTAATGGAAAATATTAATTCAAGAGATAAATGTAAATTTAAATAATATAATAACAAATATCTTTTTTAACGAAGTGGGCTTGTAGATTAGGTTTATGTTCTAATTTAATGCTTTAGATATATAAAGAAAATTAAATACAGTTAGATAGAGATTATTAACATCATATTATAAAAGAATATGGACGCATACAATTCTTAACTACGTTATAAATCCTTTCTATTATCATTAGATAAAAATATGATTTCGATAACGAATGATTGAATGAAATAATTGGAGAGGAAAAGTGTTCGATCGAAGATCGATTGTAGACAATGCAAAGAAAGAGAATATCTACGCCAGGATTGCAACGCGATGTTGTTACCAATAGCGATGACTGTGAAAGCAGAGGTTAAACGGCACGGAGCGATGTGCCGTTCTCCACGACGGCGTGTTAATCCTCAACTATTCGCGTCACGATAGAACGGACACCCGGAGGGATCTCCTCGAGTGAGTTCTCCATTCAGCGGCTCCGACGTGGAGCGGCGCAACGCGATGCGATGCGATGCCTCGAGGTTTCGCGCCGAGGAGCCTTGAATTCACCGGCAGTGATTTGCCAAAAAAGAAGAGGCCTTCTCGGCGCGCGAGAGAAAGACAGGGAGGAAAAAAGGGAAGAAGACGAGTAGGAAGAAACGACGCTTGTCAAACGCGACCGCGGACACCGGTGCGCCGCGGATATAATAAAGATGGCGATATAGGAGTCATAATGTAGTGGTGTGCTTGCGATGCACCGGTGCACCGTCGCGCATTCCGACGCTCCTACAAGAGACAGAAAGAGAGAGAGAGGAGAGGAGAGGCGAAGATCGAGACAAGACGGGGAGCAGCGGGGCGGTGTCGGAGAAGGCAGCGTCGTCCTCGTCAGCCTCTCACTCACGCGCTCGGGGCCCCGAGACAAGCCCTTACTAATGGAGGAAATAAATTTCGGATTAAATCGTAGCCCGGCTACTTTATAAGGCTGCTTGCTCTCGCCCGGATGGCGAGGTGAGGTGCATGTGTGACGCCATGGGCCTCTCCTGACATCCATGGACGGTCCACCATGTTCGTCGAACGGCCACCCGCCTCCTCTTTCCCCGCCTTCTCTTCCTCACTCCCTCTGTTTTCTTCTTTACTCTCCTTTTCACCCTGCCTCGCCACGTCGGCTATGGCTTCGTCCGCGTGTCCTTTCCTTTCTCTCTTTCATTTCTGTACTCTCATCTTCTGATCCCATGTCTGTTGCCGTCTCCTCTCTCACTTTCCCCATCCCCCACCCCACTCCTCCTCGCGCCAATGCGCACATAGATGAACGATCAACGTCCATGTGAAATGGAATACTCGCGTGTTGCTTCTGAACACGTGTACGTGCGCGATAATACGAAAGAGAGTGTGGCGGAAAAAGGAAGAGGTGGTAGAAGAAGAGAAGGAGGAGATGCAGGACGAAGGAGATGAGGTACCGAAGGGGGGAAAGTAGTTAGTGGGGGAGGATGACGGGACGGGACGGGGGGAGGACAGAGGGGGCAGGAGGGACCACGCTGTGCTGTCCTCCATAAATCTATCAGCCGCGGTTGTATAAATACGACTCAATGAGGCGGCCGTGAATCACCCTGACGTGCTTCATAAGTCCCGGGAGTTTATTAAACCGGCGGGCATTTCTCATGTCGGGGGATAAGATCAATACGGCCGCGCGCGGCCACGGTTGCCCCTAACCTCCGCGGGGTCCCTCCCTCGTCCTTCGACGTCCCCCCTTCCCCTTCACCGCCCTGGAGTTGTCCAGTCTCACGAACCTAAATAATAAGGTAAATAATAGGAAATAATCGCTAGCTATCGCGTGAGCACGCCGCGGGACTCTGCCTGCCTCTCCGACGTGGTAATGCTCACTTTATTCCGAGACGCGCCTGGACCAGGGGGCACGTTTCTCATTGCCAAAGGGGAAAGCTGCATTCCTTCGCATTACCGTGTCGCGATTACATTAAACTCGCAGTAACGCGCGCCACCGTGATTGTTTCGAGAACACGTTTACAGGATGCGTTTATTCAGTCCGAGCTTTAAAGTCTCATTTTAAAGGCAGCGATCAAGGAATTCGGTTCTCGTGATAGCACACGAGAGCGAATGCGAGAACTGAGAGCGAACTACGCAATTCCAAACACATAAATCTCAATTGACGCGTGCCGAGGTAACGAGGATATAACATACGTTCTCCGAAAGACGTCCAGTCTTACTAGCGATGCAGAAGGTCGATTTTACAGCGTTTACAATGTTTTTTTCTTACGATACTCTGCAAGATATGCTACAAGTTGCAGAAGTTAAACCTTCTTCAAAAACTATTTTTTTTTTTTTTAAGAAAACGATTTTATTCATCTTTAGTTTCGATCCATACATTTTAGTTCAGGTTTATGAAACTTTTTTCCTTTGTTAAATTTTTCAAACGTGAAATATCCGAATGTAATTGTGTCTCATAACTCATATCAGGAATTTTTTTTAACATAATTTCTTGAAATCTAAATTTTTATTAGTCTTACTGCTTTTTAAATTTTTCAAATTCAAAACTGTAAAAAATAAGATTTTGATACATAAAATTATTCCAAATCATTACTATTTAAAAATTAGGAAAAATCTCTAGACCACTAGGATTTATACATGTTCCAGTTACGAGTTAAGAGTGTGAAATTTCATTACTCGCAGTATGACTCTATCTATGCGCGACTTACTACGATGCACAGATATTTCTAATTGCTACGTAGCGTTACCGAGATCGAATGGCTTAAGGCGGGTTGCGTAGAGAGACAAATGGTCGATGGAAGAGACTCAGGAAAACAAGAGGCGGCTATGTAGGTGAAGGCGCGGGTCGGAAACTATATTCCTTACCCAGAATTGAGGGTTTAATTCGAATCGCTGCACGGAATCGCGCCCTCCTTTCGATGGTAACGCGGTCTTTAATTAGAGACCGATAAATTCTGACTCGGTAACCTCCCCTTTCTTCGGGATGTCAGCCTCTTTCTCTCCTATTTTTTTCCGTCCCTCAAGACACAAGAGTGTCCAGTGGGCAGTCGCGGTTGGCCATGAACCGCGAGTTGAGAAACCGTAACGATTATTCACCTTCTCTATTTTCCAAATGTGTCCTTCTCCCCCCTTTTTCTCGATAGTTTCGATCACGAAACGGCGAAACAAACGTGCTTTGCCAAACGCTTTACGCTCGCGCGTTCGTATAATATAGATGCGTATATATTGTGGGCGTCGCGCTGCACGCCCGTATACAGTTGTTTCGGCGTCCGATTATCTACTCGGCAGCATCGGCAAAGTTGTGATTTAGTATTTTCCACGCCGTTAATTTATTGCCAAGCCTACCACGTTACGGTTAAACATAGTTCATTACCGCGAGCTGTAATTAAAGCATATAATAACGAGTCGTAACCCTCGAGGCCTCCGCTCTTGTAAATCTTGTGGCCGACAACCCCGCTCACTCGCCAGCCCTCACCTCGAGCGCCCTACTTTGAGCTTTGAGATCCGCGAAGAAGGAGTGGGAAGACGGAGTCTCGTCTGGTAAGCCAAAGAGAGAAAGAGGAAAAAAGAAAGGGAAACAGAGGAATCGCAAAAGAACTCGAACAAAAAAGCGCCAAGGAGGAAGTTAGCAAGCTCGTTGAAAGCGAGGAAATAAATTAATGAACTCCTAATCAAAATGGTCGTTCCATTTTCTTTATTTACTCCCTTTACTTATATGTGACGTGTTGAAGTTTCTGAAATCATCGAATAATCACGCGTTGTTCATTTTAAGCTCACTTTCACGGTGGTATTATAATAAGAAGCAAATTAATTTCACACGAATTATATAGGATTAAACAAAACAAATATACCAGCAATATAATTTATATATTAGTTCGTATTTAAATTTCTAAACTTCATTATAAATCGTTTCGTGAAGAAAACACCTACATTCTCATGTGAATTTGAAATAATCGCAAACATTTTATCTCTCAATTTTAAATTAATCATCACAAGAGAAAATCTGATGAAAAATTTTACACAAGAGGAATTTTACAAAAAATTAAATTCAGCCTATTTAATGATTAATCGTTAAAACTTCGTCACGATTGATTCAACGTGCTCCATTTATCTAGGGCAAAGAGCGAGATTATCACGTTCACACAAACGAAGGATGCGTAAACGTGCGGCCGTTGTACGCATCCCGTAATCCCGTAACGCCATACACGGACTACGGAGATGCAGAAAATCGCTAGTTGGCGATTTACCTTCGTCCTCTGGGGCTTTAACGCGATTCGTGCTATCCATGGATGAACACGCTGCGACGTGTTGGCACGAAAGGCGGGGGATGTCTGGGATGGTGGGTTCGGAAGGAGGATGAGGAGTAGATGGAGGTTGAATGTTTCTTCTAGGAGCCCGCCGCGCGATTTATGGAGCGAAGTGACGGGAGGTGTTTATTGTGCAGCATCTGTTACGTTACTCTGGCTCTGCAGACTCTCCTCGCGTTCCCCGGCCCTACTCTTGCTGCCACTCTTTCTCGCTCTCCTACTCTTCCGCCGCCGGCTTTCTTTCTCTTTCCGCTCGCTCGTTCATTCGTTCGTTCTCCAAGCTCTCGCAGGTTCACGCCAACCCGCCGTCATACATACAACAGACGCCCTCGATTTATAGTTTTGAATTAGATGGAAGTAAAGGAAAGGTCGCTGGTTGCCGTTGCGTAAATTTCAACAACGCCGAGCTTTCGACCTCTCGTCTCTACTCTCCCGTCCCTCCCTCTCTCTCGATTCTCCTGTACGCCTCTCTCGCCGCCTCTAGATATTTCCGCACTTTCCCGCCACACAAATTCGTGCGACAATTGAAAAAGCTAATTGTCTTTGCTTAATTAAAATCCAGTCGTTATCTCGCGAATGTGTTTAATCATGCGTATCTCTCGCACGGGGGGTCGCCACGTTAAAATTTCGCTCGCGCTGCGCGCGGTTTTGCAGATGCAGCCTTGATAAAAACATAATTATGAAATGTAGGAAGGACATCGCGCGCGGCGCGGCGTACCACGAACTGTCTTCCGACCGACAGCGACAGCACTGAGAAGTAAAGGCGTAAATCTGCTCGGAGTAGCGACGTAGGAAAACAAGTTGTCACCGCTGGCTTCCACCTCCTTTATCTCGACAGCGGACGAGTTTTTACAGTGGACGTGTGAATGTGTCGCAGTATCGAGATTAGCAGCGACGTCGCCGAGCGTAAAGACCTCAGATTTCTCACCTACTTGGTCTTTCGATACATCAAACTCGTCTTCTCTTACTGAACAACGCGTAAACCTCTACGAAGATGTTGCCTGTTGTTTTCCATTCTAGTCAAAAGGATCACTGAATACTGAATTCGATAGCAGATTTATGTTGAAAATATGAATCGACCGTAAATTAAAAACAAAAGATTAAAATTTTTTATTGCAGATACAATATGATTTAAATGATTTTTAATTTAGAAATTATCAGCGTATCAGCATATGATATTTCTTTCTCTTTAAAACTGTTCAAAATGTACTTGGATTTCCTATTTTATTCTTAAAAGCACAAATACTATGTATCGTCCAATTCATCAAATACAGTCTTAAAAATTTTAATTAAAATCCCAAAAATACTTTGATGTAATCTTTGTTTGAACAAATGGATAACTTGATCATAATCTAACATTTCTTAATTTTTTTTGGAAACCGTAAGTAATGTAAAAATAGTTAAAGTTGTTTAAAAGATCTATTCAACAATACTTCACTCAATCTATGTTCTTATTAAAAATTTTAAATTTAACTCAGATTTCTGGTAATTTCCGAAAACCAAAATGTCACCATAGATAATTCAAATAGATTTTGGTAATGAAAATTTTTTTCCAACTTTCGACAACCAATTTCAAAGAAAAAAAAGGAAGGATATGGGTCTGATAAATGTTATATGTGCTACGATTTCTGAATTGAAAATAATAAATGAAATAAATATGTACGTTAAATTACACCAACATATTATTTATAGTACTAATTCCCGTTTACATCATTGAAACTTTTATTACTGAATTGTGT
>NW_017259228.1:296026-310455 GCF_001594045.1 Atta colombica | reverse complement strand
TATATATATATATATAAAATATTGAATTATTTCGAATGACATATCTGGTAAATGGTATATTCAAAATTCGATTGACTATAAAGAGAAAAAAAACCGAATGGAGATTTATAAAAATATTTTCACGCAGCAACTGTTTCAGTGGCACGCGATACGCACCACTTGACACGAATACTACATTGTTCCATTACAGTTTTATCATGTTGCGATACCATCCATTTACGTTAACATTTAGCGCTATAAAAATTAATTATATCGATGTTATAGTCGATTGACTATTGAACGCATTTGAGGGTTATATCGGTTATAAGGTTATTGCGCTTACAATATAAATACATACGACTGATCCTCTATTTTGATCGATGTTAATAGTCATACACTCGTTACATTACATTAAAAAGTATTATTTGCTTACCGATGTAGATCTAGTTGGACCAAATGCTATAATTAGCGGTTACGCATTGATAATTGGCCGAGCAAGAATATTCGAACAAGATCTTAATGTTAGCGAACAAGAGTGAACCACCTGACGAAGAATCGCTCGCGTATCTCGCTGCTTGCATCGCACTTTTGCGAAACACTAATTGGTCGTCAAGATGCGAGAGAATATTCCACGAAGGAACGACGCGCCGTTGAGTCGAGCGCGAGACGAGTGTTTTCGTCGACCGTTCATTAAAGTGAGAAAGGGGTAATGTGGATTGACATCAGGGACGCATGTCGTGCGAGTTACGTGGACATCGCGATCCCGCGGGACCGTAAAGGCATCATCGGGACACACTTAAAGCGCATCACAGCACGGACCAGCCACCTTCTCGGTTGTCCGCGATGGATTTCAACGGGGATAATATGCTGTCATCATATAACCGATCTCAACATCCGCAAGTACGAGTCTCGCATTACCGGTTTAATCGTGACTCTCTGATGGATGCCCATAAACGTAAAATTACGTCAATAATCTTTTACGGTGATGCAAATGTGAGCAATCTATTTGTATATTGAACGTAGAATTTATAGCAAGAGTCTTCTGTACAAAGATTATCAGAGTAAGAGAAGAGCATTCAAACTGACTAGAAATTTTGCCTTTTAAAGCGATAGTTTTAAAAATAAATGACACAACTTAAGTTCAATAGTAACTTAATAATAATATTATATAACTAAATCCTCTTATTGAGTACAGCATTCCTATTATTAAATAATAATATTAAATAGTGCAGTGTAGTAAATTATTTTATGATTTCACAGTGTTAATCCGACCGTCCGTTTCTATCTGAAATACTTCTCAGAAACGGTTTAACTTTTTTAAATTCTGTTTTCAACTATAGATACTCAAGAATTGTTTAGGTCAATCGAGGCAAAGTACGAGTTACGAATCAGTTAGGGATCAAGATTAAGGTCAATTTGAACAAGTTCTTCCGATATAGTTACAGATTTTTCGCAATTTTGTAACTAAATCCGCAAAAAGTTTATTAGTTTTCTTTATACATTTTAAAAACAATGCAATCATATATCTCGTTTCATCAATTATTAAACGTTATTCCGCCGAATCAATTAGTAATGTTGAAAATCGTTCGCAAATGTCGAGGTGAATGGAGTAGAACGGATGTCTGATCGCCGCCACGCCCGCGATGGCGCAGTCCGAATTGGCGGCCGGCGTGGCACTTCAGAATCGGAAGCAACGCGAGATCGCTCGGTCGCCAAGTCCTCTTTGCAGCCTCGCGGCGGCGTCAAGTGCAGGCGGCAGCATGACGTCAGCCGTGCGACAGTCAACAAAGACCGGCGCGAGAACTACCGTGTCGAGAATGGAGGAAAAGGGGGGTTGGAGGAGAGGGCGAGCTCGTCGAAGTCCGCGTACGTACACGCGTACACGTGCAGTGTTCGCGGCATAGAACAGCGTGGCGAGGGGGTTACGTGGGGCCGGGAGGAGAAGGGTGATGGGAGACGCAAGGGGTCGACTTGCCAGGGAGAGACGTGTCACTCACTCATTCCGTGTCACTTACACAAACAGACGTACATCACGGGCAGGCAGGCAGCTAGCTACGTGTTCCCTTTTATGTTCCCACACGCGCGCTCGCATAAACCTGTCAGTCTCGTGTCACGTGCAGCGCAGTCATTCACTGTCGCCGGCAGCGCACCGGCACTCACGACCGTCCTGCTGCCGGCGGTTGAGAGCAAAATCCCCTCTCCCTTCCCTCCTCGCTCCGTGTCTGACTAAATAAGAGTGCGGTATAAGAAGTGTGTTCCTAGGAATCTTGACGAAGTTCGAACGACGGTCCGTTCGAGCGAGTTGTGAAGTGAGATTCCGCGAACTGCGTGAGATCGCGCCTTGCGATCATTTAACAGGAAGCCTTTACTTCAATGCGACAGATATGTGGAACAAAGTATAAATTGCGTCTCATTGATTGACTGACTTGAGTACTTCTATGCACTTGAATTTTATACTGATTGTATGTCGTTTTACCGTATTCGCACGTATAGTAACAATTTAAGTGACATTATACGATGAATGATGATAGATCCAAGACGCACCAAATAATACTTATGCCAATAGTGAATTAAGTACAAATGCATATAAGAACGTAGAATGTTAGAAAGATAATTCGAACAAAGAAGGATTAAGAGATTTAATATGAAAAGCCAAATAAAAAACACAAGTTATCATACTAAAAAAATAATCTTTATCTTAATCAATCGATTTCAGATTTTCTTTCGTTAGGGAGAAACTAGTTCTAATAGATGTTTACAGTGAGTTGACTGCAGGCGGCAATAAATTTACATTGAATCCAGTTTAACTGGTTGACAGACGTACGTAATCGTATCGTTTAAATCTAGCTATGTATTTATTAGCGATATTACAATTCCCATGGAAACATCGTATAAGTCAGAATCGGTATCAGCGTAATTTACTACATCTGCAAATGACAATTTAACATTTCCTTCAAATCAACATAACACAGCAACGATTATTTGCGAACGTTATTAGCCGCACCCACGACAGATTGCACAATTTTGTTATAGAGTCGATAGTTTTATTAGTTTGCCTACTTAGATTAGCACACGCGCGGGCGAAAAAAATTTGGTGACGCAAGATTCTAGCGAATCAATCTTGTCGACATTTAAAAATGAAGCGTGTGAAGAGTTTTGTTATAGAGGAAAGATGAAGATGTTTTGATTATACAATATCAGCTAAAAATATCAGCAAAAAAATTTTAGTTAAAAAAAAGAAACAAAACTGAAAAAAACAAAATAAATAATAATTTGATTTTATGCGAAATGACCATATCTTGCTGTAGTTTTAAATAATTTTTAAATAATAATTAAATGAATAAAATATCCAAATGAAACTTTTACACAAATATATATCAAAGTTTCATTAGTATGTATAAAAAAATTTAATTTAATTCTTAATACTACGACTTTACCAAATTTCCAAAAAAAGTATTACAAAACGCGACTTTACATAAGAATCAAGGCAAATAAAAAATTTGAAAAATTAAATAACTTTTAAATCAATAAGAAAATTGTACTCAAATTTTATATATTTATTTAGACGGAATAATAAAATAGTAATGAAATTTTTTATATTTTTGCTTTAAGATATGACACATATAGTCTTAATTGATGATCACAAGTGACGCGTGAAAAGCCGAAGTTGCATCCGAAGAATAGCAATGGAGTCATTGAAGCGGTGACGGAGGGGAAAGCCTTGATAATTTTGCGCCACGTAAGTCAGATCGCGGATTATACGTATATCAAGCTCGTCCACGAACGAACAGCGCAGAGCCCTCGAGGTTTTATGAGATATGAAAATGAGGACGGCCGTAATAAAAGTGATGTAGGAGGCTCCTCAGAGTCGTTCCTGAAGGCGCCACGAGTCACTCGTCAGGTTTATGCGGAGACGTCCATCATCCCCGTGACGTACTTCATTGCCTCCTGGGCAAACTCGGGCTCTCCGGCTCTACGTCCCACCACATCCCTCTTCCCCTTTGCCCTCGTATCCTCGCCCCCGCCCTTCCATGAACGATCTCGCACGATCTCGCCCGCTCGGATCCCCGACTTTTCTCTTTTTGATAGATTCTAGTTCCGTTTTATACGAGCTCTCTCTCGCCTTCGTGACTTTTTCCCTTTGCAAAATCTATGATCCAGCGCAGAAATATCTACTTGCCGCAATGTTGGCGCATCAGAACATCTCCGCGTTACGTCATCGCGAGCTACATGGAATTATCTTGAAGATTTCTTTAGAGATCATACTTTGCTAAGAAACGTAGTAACAGCAATGCAAATTCTTTTGCTGCAGCAGCAATACACTTTTAGCAAACATGGTATATCGGTGAATAAAATCGTATATCACTAGGAATTCGGCCCCAGCTTCATCAAGAATGGACGGTTGTAACGGAGCCTCGAGAACGGTGAGATCCGACTTATGTATCTCGACTTACGTATCCCGCGACTTCCGAAAACGGACGCAACACGTATTCACGCATAGAAAATAAACTTTTCAGCGATACAATTATTAGAAAATTGGTTGCGTTAACCAATCGAAATCCTGTACTGATATTGCGGATAGACCAATACAATCAACAATTGGCTGCAGCAATCCTTGTTGTTTGCCTACGTTAAGCAAGGATGAAACGATTCATTGTGTTACACTATGTCTGACTGTGTCCTTGACCTTGTTGGAAAGCAGCCTATTACACTGAAAGAAAAGATTGGCTGTTGCAGCAAATTAGATGGTGTAAAAAAATATGGCATAGCATTTTTAATTGATTGCTGCAGCCAATTGTTGGTTATATTAATCTATCCGCAATGTCAATATAGGATTTCGATTGGTTAACGCAACCAATTTTCTTTTCTTTCAATGTAGTTATACCGCTGAAAAGTTTATTTTCTATGTATGAATACGTGTTCCGTCCGTTTTCAGAAGTCGCGGGATACGTAGGTCGGACCTCATCGTCCTCCTTACAATCGTCCACCCTCGATGAAGCTGGGGCCGAATCCCTAGTGATCTACGATTTTATTCGCCGATATACCATTCGGTCTTATCTTAAGGTGGAAGCCTTTTTTATGCCAATGGTCCAGGCCACCTTGAACGACAGGATCTCGATGGTATCCGCCGCGACTCGACGATCGTAAATTCGCGTTATCGACGACGGGTTATGAACGTATCTTTGACCGCGAAAAAAAGGGGCTCCGCGACGTCAGCGAAGTTACGTACGATTGCGTTGTATCGATAAACCAAAGTGAAACGAGTCCGCGGCCACAAATTAACGGGCCGCCACACCGCAACGTTGATTCGCGATCCCCGAGTGACTCATGGCTGACTATAATTACACGAGTACCTGGCGGCTCCGAGCGTATTAATCGTAAATTCGCGCGACTTACGAGCGTTTGACTGCGCGCGATCGAGCAGTCTCTCTCTCTCTCTCTCTCTCTCTCTCTCTCTCTCTCTCTCTCTCTCTCTCTCTCTCTCTCTTGGGGCGTAGGTGGGAATGTATTTTTACGAGCTCCTCGCGGGCCTCGTCCGGAGAAATGTCGCCTCGAAACTAACCGAGGCGATTCGACGATCGTAATTCAGCATCGAACTGTGACATTTTGCAAATCTGCATCGATAGGCTGGCGGCTGTTTGTCGTGTCCGCGCGCTAAGTTACGACTTTATTCGACTGTGAACGGCGACGACGACTCGAGGAATCCGTAGCCGCGCCGGAGTGAGGTCGTCGTACTTTATGGATCGCGCGTTCACGGATACCAGGATCGACGCGACATCAGCCGCGATTTCGTCGACTGACGGCTATAATTCTGACTGATCTACGTTCTTGCCACAAGTATCAAGGACTCTGGCGAACGTTTCGTCTTTTCTTTTTTTTTTTACGATCACGAGCGCCGGTAATTTGAATATAGTATCGTTCCGAGAGATCAGTGACGACGCGAATCTCAAAGTACAACTATCGCCAAATTAGCATTTACGACCCGCAAATAAATGTCGGTATTAAAGGAATTGTCGCAGCTTTTGGATGTTAATTACCAGACGCTCGAAAGTCCAATAGTAAAAATATAAGATGGAAGCAAAAATCATCTGTCATTTTTTTATTTCATTTGATTGAAAATTTATCATTTGTCTAGCCAAACCCGCGAATAAATTATATTTTTATATTTCTTAGAAAAACGTACATCAAATTTTTGTCAAACAAATTTAGCAAAAACGGGCTCATTAATTAATCTTTAAATGGGATGTTCAGAACATCTCATAATTTTAATAATAAATTTTATTTTTATACTTATATTTTTTAGTAGTACATTGTAGAGTTAATCTTATTGTTTATATTATGAGAGGAATGTATAAATGATGAACTTACTTCTGGGCAGTCTTTTTATTTTTCTTTTCCAGAGCAAAGATAAATTATACTTAGTTGTAACAACAACTATGGATTTAACAAACAGATTAAAAATCAAATCTTAAATTAAAAATTCGTTTATTAAATTGGATATACGTTACGTTATAATACTATGTTATGTTATAATTCTCAATCATCGAGCTTTATCTTAGTTTTTGTTAATTAAATATGTCGTTTTTCTGTAAACAGTGGATTCGATACTTGCGAAGGTAGAATTTTTACATGTCTCGTTGGCACTCCTTCCGCCTTTCGACACTAGCGCGGGACGATCCTTCGTTTTTCTCGCCACGGCAACACGGAAAAGTAAAATATTCCCGTGTAAGACACGATCCTCGAACGTACGCGAACACGAGGGAGTGCGACGGCAAAGGAGAGTCTAACGTAGCGAGGGAGGAAGAGAGCATATCGGGGGACAAACTCGGTTACCAAGAGGATTCTCGGTCGCAGGAAGGAGGTAGCAAGGAAGCCAAGAGGGAGGTCAGGGAAGAAACGTGGGCGCAGATAAATCAGTTTTGCCGCCGTGAGAGGCGGCTCGCGCGAACGTGTCTCCATTAAGGCAGGCAAAACTTTGCGTTGATCTCTCGACGAGAGCCTATTTTCATAGTCTTGCAGTTCTGGTGTGGATGAGACCTTAAGCGAGATAGGAAAGAAAGAGAGCAAAACTATTCGCGAAGTGGACGCGCGAGGTGACCGTTTGATGGACAGCCGAGGCACTGACCCGAGGAAGTTCTTGTTTCTTTCCCTCTCTCCCTCTCTCTCTCTCTCTCTCTCTCTCTATCTATCTATCTATCTATCTCGGCTCTGCACTCTATTCTCCTTCTGCTCTTCCTCTTTCTACGATTTCATTGCATAGCTATTCTGTTGAACGTGACTGCTTTAAAGCGTACCGAGAGATATCTCAAATGGAAATTGTTTTAACGCCTAGCCGCATGATGATGTCTCGACAGAGATCTCAGTATTTCAATCCTGTTATTATTAATTTTGCTTCAATATGTGTAGTATTTATTATTAGTAATTTACATTATTTTGCATGTTATTTTCATATTAATAAATTTGAACATTAAAACACATTCTTTATGCTATTACATGTTTGTATGTTATATATAATTTGTATGTTATATATAATTTTAGAATATATATAGATCGATAAATGAAAATAATCACATAAATATATCTCATTCATTAAAAAAATATTGCTCTGCACTTTCTGCTCCAAGAATAAAATTTGTTTTCGAGAAATGCAGGCTGCCATTTAGTCACTTCAATCACTTTTTATCACTTTTTTTAACAAGTCACTAAATAGTTACTATCATTCAAAATGAATCATTATATATTCATCTTTTTTTTCTTGAACTGATTTGAACTTTAGAAAATATAAGTGTTTTTATTCATATTTTATTGTCTCGTCTGATAACAATTGCTCTTATTGTTGCTCACTGGATATTAAGCCGATGTCTTAGCATCTGATTACTAGTTCGAATGTTCGTGCGATTTCTCGTGTCACGTACAGAGCTGCGTGCGAGTGAGATAACGTTTCATGAAGAGACTCAACGCTTGCCGACCACATTCGATTTATTCGAATTGACTATTTCAACTGGTGTGCAATCTCACTGTCACAAAGTTGTGTTCTCAATCGTATAAACATTTGGACCTTATTTTGCATCTCACAAGCTGAATGTTACAGTTGTATACTAATTTAATCTGAATGTAAAAGTGAGATATGTCCTCAATTGATAAAATGCCCAAGTATATATTTTATCAAATAGATACAATAAAATTTATTGACGATTTTGCGGTTTAACTCATTTCTATATTTCCATTAAACATACATCTTTACCTCGTTTTGTATACGGTTTTAAAGTGCACTAAGCGCGTACCAGTTCTGTCAATGAAAAATGCTATTAGATAAACGATGTGATGGTTGATATAAAACGCTATCGAAAAGAAAAACGTAATAAAAAACGATAACGAATTACTTTTAAAAAGTAACTTTCCTAATCGTGAATAAAAATTTAGATATTTTGACAATTTTCCAGCAAAAAAAAATACAAATTAATAAAACTCAATTATTGCGAGAATTTTTTTTGTCCAATATTTTAAAAATCGATTTTAATTTAATTTAAAAATGCTAAATTAATTTGTAATATTTATACTTTGATATACAAATTTTATTTAAAAATCATACTTTAGACAAATTTTCATATAATACATCAGACTATAAAAAACTCTTAGAAATCAATTTAAATTCAATTTGTATTCTTTACTGAATAGTCGTCTTTAAAGCGAGCTTTATTTCAACTTAACTGCTCAATGGTTTCTGACCTGGTTTAGAGTTCATGTTGTGAAAAAAATTTACTATATATTATCTAAAACACGCAGGAAAATAAATGACTTTTTGCTTAAATAACTTAAATTATTTTATAAAAATTTAATGAAAAATGCTATGTTTGGATACTATTTTAATATGTGAAGGATCACTTGTTATTTTTTTTGTTAAAAAACATTTTTTTTTAATTGATGAGTGATGACTGAATGGCAACGCTAGAAATGCTGTTTTCTATCAATATGCAGTATATCAATATGAAAGAATACTTTCATATTGGTATTTTCCCAAATTTTCGATTTCTTTATAGCGATTCGCAAAATAATTCTCATATTATCTTCAGTCTACTGAACGCAATTAATAATTAGACTTTGCTTTGCGCCTATGCATAATAACGATAAAAAAAAGCATTATCATAGTCAGATATCATGTAGAGACGCATCGTGACATATTTTAGTGGATCCGAGTCTTCCGACACGGTGGCCCCGAGGAGATCTCCGCTCGGAGACGTTCACCGACAGAAGAGGATACGAAGACAGAGAAGAGGGACGAGGGCCGAGCGAAGAGAGAGAGAGAGAGAGAGAGAGAGAGAGAGAGAGAGAAAGAGAGACGGGAGCGCTATTTTTGCACGGGCGCTAAGAAGTCATCCCTCTCAATCGTCCCCTCGCTTCCCTTCGGCCGCTGTCGCGTTACTTCTTCGTGAGGAGCGAAACCCGTTACTGCTCGACAGGTGACAGCCCGAAATACGACAGTTCGATGTGGTCACTTGTCTTTCAGTCGTGTCGCATCGCGAAATAAAATGTTCCTGCAGAAGCCAGTAGTAGGGGAAGAATAGGGATGAGAACGAGTGGAACGCGGGAAGGAAGGGAGACGAAGAGGAGGACTCACAGTGGGATGCCACGGATGCTCTCTTGCATCGACTACCTTCTCGCGCTTCATCGTATCGGAGTCTGTTTCCGCCCGGTTCCTTCCCTCCTTGTTTCATTCGACGCATTCCCACCGCTCTCCTCTTCTTTATCTCTCTTTACGGACTTATTCCGTCTTTCCCTCGCCGCGCCCGATATATTTACCGCCTCGTGTCGCCGAGTGGATCTTGTTTGTATCACACCGCTACTTCTCCGGGCCCGCTTGCCGTTCGCTCTCCAAAACTGTCTCGCCGTCACGATTTATGTTTCCTCCGACCCAGCGGCGGATTGATCCCTTTTTGTTGTCGGATGTATACGTGTGTGGCAGCGCGGCGCCTCCTTCACTCTCCCACCCCAACCCCTTCCCCCCTTTCTTTCTGGCTCCCTGCACGCTCACGCGCGCGAGCACAGATCTCCCGCACACGACTGACTGTATCCCCGCTCGTCATGCAGTAGACGGCCTCTTTCGTTCCCAGGTTCTCCCCTTACTTCGCCCTCTTCCGAGACTTCTTTTCAGCGATTCTGTCATCCTTCTCCGCCCGTTCACTCTTTTCTTCCTTTGACGGCGCTTTATAGACTCGTGACTTCCGTATCGCGTGCGAGAGATTTACGCGCGAGCGCTCTTGGACGGACGATTGAGCATTACGACTTCTCGGTGCCCGGAAGCTTTTACATCGACGACCGTGATGGACAAATAATTTACAAGTCGATTTTTACATGTGGCATTCTTCGCTTTCTCGTAAAGAACAAATGATTTTATTCTTGTGACTAGTCCATCTTATTTTTCAAAATAAATGCATCAAATATCGAGAATTCCTTTATATGTATATTTACAAGAAATTTTTGCAAGATTCTATCGATACACGCACTTTTTATATTGGCTAAATAGAATCAACGCTGATGATTTTTTTATTTGGCACGCGTCTCGACAAGAACTCGAGAGAATTAATTACGCGCGGCGCGGCGCAGGCGTCGTATTTCCGATTACTGCGTTTTTTCCAGCATCCGCACAATTTTCACGGTCGCGTGCCGCGAGGGTGTACACGGGTCCATGAACTTTTTTTCCAGCTCGTGTCATGCAACGGAGGCGAGCGCACGAATCCGACAACGACAAAACCACCTTAAGGCTGGCGTGAGCGTTTCACTGCAGAGAAACGAAACGACGTGCGGAAGAGGAGCCGAGGGACAGAGAGGGCGAAAGGAGGAACGAGAGAAGGGAGCGAAAGGCGCATTTGTAAATGCGGCACGTTCGGCTTTTAAACCTATCTGCATGACACGCAGGCAGGCCTGCACTTTCGAGTTACGATCTCGCGCACGGGATTTCGATAAATGCTAAACGCGAACACGTGAGCTTTCTCGTCGGGGCCACACTTTATTGCTCAGCGTCGAAGCGACCGAGACTCCCCCTTGCAAACAACCACCGACACCGCAACCCACCATCACCATCGCGTCGTCTGTACACGCGCGAGATACATAAAATACACGCGTATATGCGTTACCAACAAACACATACATAGAGAATACGCAGAGAGAGAGAGAGAGAGAGAGAGAGAGAGAGAGAGAGAGAGAGAGAGAGACGATATCCTTCTCTCGCGCGTGCGAATGCGCAGAGGCAACGGGCCGAGGAATTTTTCAGGCTGACTGACGAGGCGAGATCCTCGTTACTCGAGTGCCATTGTAAGGTTCAGGGCATATACGTGCCCTTCCGCGAACCCACGTCCACCTCGAGTCTCGACACACGTGCAACGCGCCGCGCCTTGTCGGCTGCACCTGCATCTGCGCCCACGGACACGTACTCGCTTTGTTTTGATCTACGTCGACGAGCAATGCGGCGTACCAGTATCCACGTCTATATTCATATTCGATCTTCTCGCTTCAAGATGTTTGCCTGCACAGCGCGTTTAATAAAATAGCAGGAAGAAATGTTTTTGCGAATAAATTTTCCAAGTTTGTTGGAATTTAATTGTTTAAGTTTATACTTATTTTTTGTAAAATATGTAAAATACTAATAACGTAAAAACAATATTACATCATAACTTCAATGTTTTACAATAAATCTTCGCGATACACACATTGATACTTTTTTTAAATATATATATAACGTGAATAAATAAGAATAGAAGCTTTTTAGCTATTTCGATGATTGTGGCAATGTCAGATAAAAAGTAAGCATAAATAATGCGTCCGGATGAAACATACGCTTTCACAGCACGTCGTCATTCTAATTTCAGCATCGCGATAAATAAAGACTTCTCGATTACCACTCGTACCTCTGTCATCGCGGATACGAGCACTCTCGCGGCCATCTCTACTCGAGCTTCTGTCCCTTTGCCATACCTTGACAACGACAGAATTACTGTTGTGTAACGTCATAAACGTCGAGGGTCTCGGAACAAGACGCGTTCGCGGGTATGCGAAAAAGACGAAAGGGATGCGGACATGAGAAAGAGTAGGAGCGGGAAATGGAGACCAAGTGGCAATAACTGTCCGTGGCTGCATCTGTTCAGAAATCATTTGCAAACATCGTGAACGACGTAAATCAATCGCGGGCGCAGTTGTCACGAGTTTTCGCGCGCCGCGGGCAGATTAATTCTCGCTTTGATACGCAACCTTTCGTAGAAAGATGAATACCGCCTCTCTGAAACGCTCTTGATTCGTCGTCCACTTTTGACCGAACTGTTGCTCGTAAATTAATTCACAGTCTGCTGTCAGAGATACACAGTCTCCGATTGTATAGTTATATTTTCTATCTGGCATATGAGATAAATATACGAATCGTTATATATTTTTTTAGCGCAATAAAATTCGTAACAAATTTTGTATTACGGCAATATAAGTTTGTGAAAATGAATTATACTTATCGTTTTAACCAACGCGTATATTGATTTTTTTTGAATTTTTGAAACATAAAACGATGAAGGCGATTTCGTATTTCCTTCTATTATTAATCTATTTTAAATAAAAGTCCATACATTTCTTCGTAAGAGAAATATTTTCGTTTAAGCATTTGAGGCGAATAGATATCTCAAAATAGATAAAAGATAGATTCTTCCGTTATGAAATGTTATGGAATATTTTTCATTATACGAAATATTGCCAGCAACATAATATTCTGAGAGAGGCGGGTAACTTTGACGAGTTGACTTGATACGAGCTAAAAAGAACAAATGAATCCGATCGGAAAACAATTCCCGAACGGGAGGAGGGGCGAAATTGCTGGCAACGTATCGACGAGATAAAGAGAAGACTTAATTTTCTTCAAGAGCATATCGATTCCGGTCTATACCGGGACCAATGGCCTTGGATAACGCCGGTACATATCCACGGTCAGAGAAAGAGAGCCATTGTAAAAAGCTCGGAGCTTTATTATAGTACACGCTATTCCGTTTCGCGGGGCATTCCGTCGCTGACGTGCACGACCCGATGGCGATCCAATTTATGATAATGAATCCCGGAATTTATGGCCGTCTTATAATAGAGATATACGTGATGGTGCGAGATGTGATGCCCGGTGTAAATTTAGAGTTCGCCTCCGCGTGCCTGAGGTCTATCCGTCCATCCATGCGTCCATTAAGTCCGCTCCTTTCCTTCGATGGATGGGTGCAACGCCACGGCTGACGTCAGCGTACATTCGCTCGACAAATTTGCGTCTCGCATTCCGCCGCACAAGGTCGCCTCTGAGAAGTGCGTCTACGCCACGTAAGATGATAGCTCGTAAAAGCGTCTGATACTATGATATATTTTATCTTGAGAGATTATTAAACACTATATGTTAAGATGAATCCGCGTGATACGTTACGCTAAAACTTTCGCGTGCGTTCCGCTCACGCGAGGCGACTGTCAATAAAAATACGATTTATTTCGCGCAAGAATTAACCTTCTTGCTCCGTATTCTCGTATCCATGCTGGTACATCATTTATCTGTTAATTTAACTCCGTAATTTATGCCGTGATTTACGACACAGACGATAATATCTTTAAGACGGGAGATTTTATTTAGATTGAATGACACGATACGCATGCGAAAACAATTGCACATGGACTCAACGCGTCCAGGCATATTGTACGCCTGAAAAGTGAAACTTCCATAAACTTTCGCACTGTAGACATGAAATGTACGTGTGTAAAACTTTACTATTTCAGCATTAACAAATAGTAACTTACCCATGTAAATTACAATATGAATAATATACATGTACATTAAATGTAAATATTCTTTTCTTTTTCTTAATATTTGAATCTTTTTTTTCGCTTGAAAATAGAGGTGCAAAAAAGGAAACATGAACAAGTCATTAATTCTGAACGACAGCACGTCTGGTTCGGTTGAAAAACTTTGCCAGCAGTACACGTTCAGGCGTTACCAGGTATTTCCTTTACGTGATCGACGCCGACGATGCCATCGCTATAAAAGGCGACTATGCTGGCCGGCGTTCTCTTTCAGATCGTTCGCGCCGGGCCATCGATATTTAGAGGACGCTCCCGCGGCGGCCTCTTTATCCGATAGCAGTAAAATCGTATTCCAAACCGACCGTAAAGCTGGAGGACATCGTCGAGTTCGAGAATGCGGGGGCGGCGAATGGACGGTACATGAGAGAGGGGTAGACGGTATACACTCGGTTTGCAAGACACGTCGCAGGGTTGACCCAACCCCTTCCTCACTTCCGTCGGTCAGCTCTCTCTCTCTCTCTCTCTCTCTCTCTCTCTCTCTCTCTCTCTCCCCCCCCCTCTCTCTCTCTCTCTCGTCGTGTCGGCTCTTCATCTAGTCTCACTATCTTTCTCTCTCCTTCTTTCTCATCGCGCGCGCGATCTACCTA
>NW_017259228.1:292659-295926 GCF_001594045.1 Atta colombica | reverse complement strand
TCTCTCTCTCTCTCTCTCTCTCTCTCTCTCTCTCTCTCTCTCTCTCTCTCTCTCTCTCTGCAACGGCGACCCCTCAGGGCTGCCCGTTACTTTAGCATCAACAACAATCTCCACCGGCGAGCGCCGTTATTCCGTTAGTGTCTTAGTGGCAGCGGAACCGGCGGCACCAATACACCGGTAGACAGGGTTGTCAGTGGTGTATGCGCGCAGAGTTCGAGTGGACTCTCTCCTCCTCCTTCTTCGTCGTCCATCCTGTCGTTTCTCTATCCCTCTTTTCCCGTGGGCGCTCGCTCGCTACTCGTCTTCTTCCTCTTTGTCGCTCATTCCGCTCTCACCCCCTTCCTACCAACGACCGGCCTTTCTGTCTTGCTCGGCCACGGTCCACTCTCCGACCAGTAATTAAACAGCCACGAGGCGGGCAAATTGAATCAGTCGAAGAGACAAGGGAGCGTCGACGCAGAGGTGACGGCCAACTAGCCACAACTATGGTGTCTATAGTGAAAGGGCCATCGCGGCGTTCTCGCGTGAGTATAGGTGCGAGGCCGAAGCCGGACCGAATGAGGGACAAAATGCGGGGATGGGATGGAGAAAGGGGATCGCCTGGCTTACAGAGGCTAGGTGGACGGATACATCCTGGTCTAGAAGCCAACCACCCCACTGAGAGCCCGGGGAGAGTTCGGGCTATGGACCGCCGCCCAACGCGTCGTCCTTCCACTGGCATCGTTGCCTGACGATGTTGCATTAACTCCCCGTCCTCTCTAAGTGCTAAGTTTACCCCAAGATTGCATAATGCCCGGCCTCCATGTAGACGAACGTGTTGACGATATCCACGAACGCGGAGACGTTCGATTACGCACGCGTGTGCGTAAAACATATATACCGGTTCTGTAGCGCGCTGTCGATGTTGCGGCTAGTTTGATAGGCTTGTGCGTCAAATATGATATGCTACAAAATGATGGATCGTTATTGATAACGGCCAACTCCCTACGGGAAATAAGTTTCTTGCTCCGACGTGCAGGACGCGGAACGTATTTCGTGACTGTGGCCGTAAAACGAAGACAAATTTTAAGTTAAAAACTATCTCACAACTTGTCTTTTTCTATGAGGAACGTAATACGATTACACGTGCGTGACATAATTTTTGTAAAATTGTTTCTAAATAAAAAATTAGATACTGCCAATTAAATATTACTAAATTATAACTAAATTATAACTAATCACAAATCGATATATATAATACATCGCTATTTAAAGCAAATATTTTACTCAGATAACGCGGCATTTTATAAAACGGTAATACATAACATTGAAAAAGCTTAATCGGAGTCTTAAACGGAAGTTAAGTCATACTAAAGTTTTACTTCCGGAAAAATGGTGTGCGCGAGAAAGAATCTAAATACCGAGCGAGCTCCATAACCGCGGCGAAGCGCCATTCCCCAGGATTCATCGAAGGCACCCTTCGTTACGACCATGGCAGTATAATGAAAATATAACAGTTCCTATGCCGCGGAGTTCGTCTGGCAGCCTTCTGGCGCATCAACCTGACACATAAACTCTTATTATGCTATACGTTACCGGGCGGGGGCGCTAATGGAGCCACAAGTCAGCCGGGTATCGTGGCTTGCCGCTGCACCCGTCTACTTATTTTATATTTAAGCGCCGTAAAGAAGGAGCTACTTACCGGACGAAAGGGATATTTAATAATAAATTTTCGCGCGCCGACTCCGGCCATCACGAGCGCCAGCGTTTACCGACGACGAGCGACGACCTTGATCCTAATTTTCCTCGCGCCACTTCGTAGTTGCGTTCTGCGTACACGGAGATAATCGGAGTGGTCGTATATACAGCACGCGCAGATAAAAGTCGTCTCGTCGCGCTCGATGCAATTCAAGTTTTTGCGAGACAAGTGAGCGGTTGCGCGTGATGGCGACAATAACAGTATAAATATTTCACCGCTCACGCGCGGCCACCCTATCCCCAAATGAGTATCGCATACATTCATGGCCTGAACCAAGTTCGCCGAAATGGGAAATTCGACACGACGAGTCTCGTCGTCGACAATCGACGACCGTCGACGATTTAACCGTCGTCGAGTTCGCACGCGCGAGCGGGTAAAATCGATAATCGCAAACGAAAACGTATCCATAAATTCCGCGACGCGGCCCGTGTACGGCTGTATGAAAATTACAAAGCTATTAATTATGACCGCGATAAATTAAGCAGCCGTGGGGCCATTATAGAGCGCGAGCCCCGGTGAATTGTTGGTAAACTTGGTCCAAGTACGCAACACGGGCGGTGGTAGTGCTCTCTCGGCCCAACGCGGCTCACCAGGCATATAATAATGGTTGGTTAGAATGCTAATATATGTCCGGACGGCGGTGGCACCGGGGGACCTTGCATCATCGGAGGACCCAACTGGGCACTCGCCCGTTCCTGGCCGGACACCGTATAATCTACACCCCGAGACGTTATTACTCCCCGAGACACTAAAACCGCGTCGATGGAGCGGGGGTAACGCCACCACCAGCGAACCTCTCGCTGTCGAAGGACCGAAGCTGTTGGCTCCTTTCGACCACCTTGGTACCGACCACCTTCGAGCCACTCTCCAAGTCCCGTGAGGCTAATTGCTGAGAACCCGAATCCGACTACCTCATAGATTCGCCCCGCGTTCGCCGAACGACCGAACAAACTTGAGAGAAATTGCGCCGGCAAATTTATAGCGAATGTGATATAAGTAGAGAACGGCTGCACGAGCTTTTTCCCTGATTGTTGGCGCTCGATACCGTAACCGATGACCAGCAGTCGCATTTCAAAGAGCGACCCTTAAATCTCGGCCCCTTGATCCGTGGATCCGTCGTGGATACGTGTTCCTGAGCTTGATCGCCTCGAGGTCGAAACTTACTTGGCCAGTAGTAGTGGCGGACACTGGACAGACATTTGGAGCTGGCATGAGACTCGCCCGGTAGATATAGCAAGCGGAAGGTTGTAGAGGGCAGAGACGGGGAGGAATGACGGGTCTCGTGCAAGAAGGAGATTTCCTTGCTGTCCCGTCCACATGCTCGATTCAGTTCACCGTCGAGTGGCGAAGTAAGGAAGTGTAGGTTGCGGTGGTGGTTGAGAGGGCCGACACAATGCCCACCCTGCCGGGGGCCACGTCAACTCGAGAGAGCACTGACCAGGACCTGGCTTTGTACCCGAAGATGTTCTAAGAAGGACTCGCAAACAACCATCATCTCGTCGAGCTTCTTCTTCGTATATATGCGACGC
>NW_017259228.1:281800-292559 GCF_001594045.1 Atta colombica | reverse complement strand
AATTACAGTGCTAAATTTTCTTCGATTACTAATAATAATAATTACTTTAAAATTATCTTATCATTTTTATCTTTCATTTCTTTTATCTTTCATATCTTTCATCAATTAACTTGTCATTTTATCGCGCAATCATCGATTCTTATTTTCCATATGTAATTGTGAGTATGCTTATCGTTTAAAGCTGACTTTGTGTTGTATTGGACGAGACGCTCACCCGAAATACATGTTGCGTGCAGGGGCGAGATGGTACCAAGCATACCGGCTTTACACGGGGGACGACAGGACGCATAATATAACGGACGTGCATAAATCCACGTGCCAGTCAACAATGTACATAAATACTAGCCCCTTGTAACGCGGTCTCTGCGGGTGGATAGCCGGAGCGGGCGGGGGAGAGGATTTGGTGCCAGGGGTGGTTGTCGGCTCGCCGGAGGGACGGTTTAGGGGAGAGTTGAGGTCGCGGCGGAGACTCGTGCAACAACTATGTGGTGTCGCAGTTCCTCACTCCAGGGGGACAGCCCTGTGGTGGTTATGCTCGTCAGTGCGCGCGCGTTGCCGAGAGATACCTCGAAGCATTCGCCTCGGCCGGCCCGGGGTGTATCGAATGAAATTTCGAGTAGGTCGATCGAGAGGCGACTCGTAACGTCGACTTCTCATGGGACGTATAAACTTCGATAATTCTCGGCGCGCGCTGTTATCCCGGACTCGTTGCAAAGTAATAACGACGAAGGTTCCGCGATACTTTCCAAAGAAGCAATAAGGAAAGGGCCGTTTAAGTAACACGATAACCAAGAGAGACGAAATGGAGGGTAGATAGGGAAAACAGAGAGCAAGGGAGAAAGATAGAAAGACAGAAAGAGAGGGAAAAATTCCGAGGGATCTTGTCGTACTCTCCGAAGGTGCACTCGCGTTCGTAAATACATATATATGTTTCAATCTCCGGCGTAATCCCGGACGGGCGACGGTATTAGAAAAGTTTTTCCTGCTACTACATCACAACGCTTGCTTAGCCGGCTTACGCGTGCCCACTGTGTTCCGCTACATTCCTTCTCGCAGCCGCGTTACTCGAAGTGAAACGAGGCAGGCCACCAGTCCGCAGATCGCCGACGAAAAATCAAGAACTACGGGCGATGTCGATACGTAACTCCGGATTTTTCGTATACGGATACTTCCGCGGTCGGACAACGCTATCTTCCCTCTCCCACTCAGAGGCCAGGAGGTAAAGGGCACCAGGGACCGAGACACTAGTTTCACAATCTTATCCGGCTAGCACTGTCCCGTTATCCTCCTGTGTGTACACTAGCTAGAACAGATACCGAGGAGGAGGAGGAGGAAGAGGAGAAGAAGGAGGAGAAGGAGGAAGTGACCTATCCTTTTCATCTGCGTTCTATTTGCTATCTCTCGCAGTCCTTCGTCAACCATCCTCTTTTTCGCTCTCACGCCAACTCTTTTTCGTAGAATTCGTGCCCATCCGCGCTACTATCGGGTGTGTCCCGCCGACTTCTCCTCGTGAACACCGTTCTCGTAAATACTCGAATCGATATCCGAGGATATCGGCTAATATTCTAAGAGACGTCGTATCATGGTCGCCCTTGCCGCGAAGCTGGACCAACCCTCTCCCCATGTCTCGCCCCTCCAACCACACCGGTCGGATCGACCGCCACCGCCGACAACGACTGTACAATATTTATATTATCCCAACAGGACACTCTCGGGTAACACGGACATGATTGCAATCCCGTTCATATATCTTCAGCTATACGGCCGCGCGCGACTCTACACCACGCTGGGGACATATCAAAACCGGCGGCCACCTTGCAACGGGAGCACGGACGACGCCATCATAATATTTTCAGATAAACCTACGATTCCGTCTCTTTCCTATCCTTCTCGTTTCGTGGCCGTCCACGGCCAGCTCCAATACGCCGCTACATTTCGCTCCTGGACGACGCGTAATGCCTTCCGAGTAAATTGATTGAGCACTGCTTGAAGCTTCTCCCCGGGAATTTCTTGTTCCGTTCTATATCGAGTTCCCTTCCAATATAAACAGGAAGAAACGGCCGAGTAATATTTATATTTGATGTAATATTGCAAACAGAAGCAAAAGTTGTGTGAAAAAAAAACGTTGATAGAAAGAAAACTTAATGCACTATGTAATCAGTGGATATACACAAATTTATATAAATTTTTATTTGCTTAATAGCGATGTGATCAATATTCCAATATTATTTTTTCAAGATTAAAATTCGAAACAGGAGATATATATATATATATATATATATATATATATATAAAGTTAAAGACTACAAATGAATTTTAATTACATAGAAATAAAGAAACGAAATAAAGAAGCGAGGAAATAAAAATGAATGTTCAATATTTACATTAGGAAAAACATCGGAAACTGTAAGAGTCGTCAAAGTTAATTCAACGTGAATGCTTCAAGAATCGGTATCAATGAGGAAGACTGGTTTTCAATTGATGAGAGGCCAAGTCGACAACGAAGAATACCTTCGCGTTAGCGAGATCGCCGAGAAAAGGGGTGAGAGATCGGGCAGAGAAAAGGGGTAGTAAATGAGGCGGAGCCAATCGTTTCATTGCATCAATAGTCGTAGCGAAGTTATACCAACTTTCTTGATAAATCCCGCTTACTTTGCGCCATAACATAACTTTACAGAATCGGAACCACGGCCATGGAAGAATTGCGATTTGTAACTTTAGATGAGGTCCCCCGCCACCGACCACCTTCCTTTCCGCTTCCTCTCCTTCCTCCTCGACTGTATTACCCCGTTCTATCCATATCGGCGTGCTATCCTGGTACAGGAATTTTCCTACGAGCGTTCCTTCCGCCGGATTTCGATGGAAAGTCCTCCGGAATCTCTCTCAGTTACGATCGTCTTAACTCCTTGATCTCCGACGTTGTCTAACGGGTTCACAGTCCAGGGACAAATGCGGGGAGGGAGCGACATAAACTTGTAGAGAACGGGAGCGTGTCCTTCTGACGATTGTATAGATGATTTGCATACAATGAATCGATACTGAATTGTACAAGTATTTCGCGGAGGACAGTTTTAAGTTTGACTTGGATCATTAAATATTGAAATTTACGCATTTTTTTCACGGCGAAAACGAAAGGGCGAATTGTCTGTAATTTTATTTCGCAATTACTGCTGTTTTATAAAAAATACAAATTATGACGAACTTATATTTCTTTGACATCTCGATGAAAATCCACATTTATAGAAGCCTTTAAATATGGACGTTTATTGCGCGCTTTATTAATTTTATTTACTTTAGAAGTGTAAAATTGTTTTTAGCGTAACAACATGAGAGAGCCATAAGCTTCTTACTTCCAATTGTTCGATTTAAAAAAAATCATTCGCGTTCAGACGGCGTTAATAGTGTTAAGTTCTTTGTGATATTTTAAGTGATGCTTATCATAGCATCGTTATAAAATTAATGATCAATATAATTTGTGACGTTATTTCTAGTTTCGGTTTACGATTTTGTTAAGTCTGTCAAATCAAATCAGCGCACAATTTAACTAAAAAATATATTTTTGTTTATGAACATTATTAAGCATCAAAATCCGCTTTGATAAAAAATAGATTTCTTTCTTTACCTTATAATTTATTCTTATCGATAAATTTCACTTATAAGTGTTAAGTGGGATTAAAATCAGTTCGGCCGAACGAGATTGTCCCCTTGCTGACAGGCGTGCTGGCCGATCGGATGGACCAACGGTGATCTTTCTGGAATTCCGTTTTACGGATTTCCGTTCCGTGACATTCACTACCGCGAAGAGAGCTTTTGGCAAATTGGCATTCTTCTTTCGATCGGGACGACGTTGGATGCGAGCGGGCGGGTTTGACGTTCGCCAGTTCCTTTGAGCGCGAGATCGGAGGTATCCGAGTGAAGTGATCTCCGGCTGCCACGGTCGGCTCTATCCTGTCTGTCTCGCTTCTTCTCACGTCTATACCCTACTCTTCTCCTTCTCTCTTTATCGCCTATTCCTCTCGTCGCGCTCAGACGGGCTCTTCTAGCAGCGTTCACGGTGGCATTGTACGCGACTAATTAGTCGAAGCGCGAGATCGAGGAGTGAACGGCTTTAATTAACATTCCTGGCTCGCTCACTACCGCCACCTTCTCGGAAGGGCAAATTGAAGGCTGTAAATGTCGGGAGAATCGCTCGAACCGAGGCGATGGTCCTCCGCACCCTACGTTCACCCCGAAATTAGACTTTCCGTCCCCGGATTTGAGCGCAGGCTTTAATTTTTCGTTTGGTAGTTAAATCGAGAGATAGTGAAAGGGAGATCTTTTTCGCAAAGCCGTCGAGATATCACACTGTTCTTAGAACCATTTCAAATAGCCGCCATTTAAATGTATGTTAAAGAGAATGACTTTATGCACCTTATGTTTAAATATATCTCACTTGAGTTATTTGTAGCAAAATTGTTTTCCTTTAGTTCTCTTAATTTGTCTATTAACTAAGCCGAAATTTTAGTTTATACTGTAATAATATAATAAAAACTCTAACACTCTCTCTCTCTCTCTCTCTCTCTCTCTCTCTCTCTCTCTCTCTTCCCCCCTCCCTCTCTTCCTCTCTCCCCCCTTTTCTCTCTTTCTCTCTGTAAACATTTATTTCTCAATATAATTTTGATATTTTAATCAATTTTTAAACAATCAGCAAATATTATATTTGCTAAGTATTACTATTTTTTTTTTTTTAGTATAAACCCAACTAATGTAAAGATTTTATAATTTATCTATTTATATGTATATATATTAAATCATTAATAAAAATACTACAATTTTACGTAAGATTAGATTACAAGGTAAATGTCAAACGTTCGCTTGGATCATATTTAACGTCGGGGGGAGTTATGTTATCGAGGTGGATCGCGCACGTTGTGCAATTTCGATCATTAATCGCCGTCGATGGATCGCGTCGAATGCGGAAGGTTAATTTTCCGCGAATAATTGGGATCTGGTTGATCGATCTTACCTCCCCCCCCCCCTCCCTACAGGAAGGTGGCGAAACGGCGTCTAAGTCATCCCATTCGTCTTCGGTAAGATACTCAGCAGAGGAGATCATCGATTCCAGTAGCGGGGCTAAGGAAAATTAAATGATGCAGACCCCCGTTGAAGGAGAGTTATTTGTCACGGTCGTTGAGGGAGGTCCTCCCGCTTCCTTCTGCCAGCCAGAGGGTGGAGGTAGTTCTCGCTCTTACCTCCACCTTCAGCGCTTACTCGTCCCTTTTCCTACGTTGCTGAGAATCCCGCTGTTTAACCTAACCGAACCGCTATTTGTAACGAGTCTATTACATTGAATGCGAAACGAGAGCGCGAACTTCGACCGGAATTCGTCGCCGAGTTACCGAACAAGTCGGGGTGAGACTTTTATTTGCAGTCTGCGTCAGGAAAGGACTTTGATAGTGAATTAATCTCTCACATCTCAATTCCATCATATATTTTAACAGCATCATAATATTGATTAACAAGTAAACGTCATGTTGAGATTATTTGACACATTTTATTATATTATATTATAAAGAAAAAAATAAGTGGAAATGCATATTAATCCTTTATCGCGCGCCGCGATTACTTCTCATTCTCGATACGATATAAATTAATACGACATAATTTACTTTAAACCAATTCTAGACCACAAGTAAAGTTAAATTGTTTGAGAGATTTTAAAAAATAATTCAGAAACTATTTATTTGATTCTCTTTCAGTCTTTGATCTTTTCAGTTTTAAGTTATCATATTTTTATGAGAGAAAAAAATTTATTTTCTTCATTTCTTAATTAGACAATTAAACAAATAATTGATAGTTTAGAATTAAAATTTATTTTAATGAATATTTGATTTTTTTTAATAACTAAAGGTTCCGCAGTCAATGTTTCTTAAATGCGACAATATAGTGGTCGAGTACGAAATACAGTTGGAAAATTCGACAATAAAAATCCTGCGAAAACGAATGCGGAATCAAGCGCGGTTTTACGATAATGTCGATGTCGTGGGGTGACGAGAGGGGCAGCTGTGGATGTGCAAAAGTGGAGCGCCCGACGCGGTAGCACACCGATAAACAACGTTGCATCCAGTGAGGACACCCCTGTGCTCTCCTCTTCTGCCACTTCCCCCCTATCTGACGCGAATATAAATTCACACACTTGCAAATAACTGCCGTGCGTTGCAGGATCGACGCGACGATCCCTCCGAGCAGGCGCTATCTTCTCCTCTTTCCGCTTTATGTTCGCATCGCTACACATCGAGTGGTCCTTTATTGGCAATGTTCAGTTTCGGATTAATGTAAGTTAATTTTATTACAAATTACTTGCATATATTATTTTTACTTGTATTTTATGTTTTTGTGCATGGAATATATTGTATAATGACAAATACTTAAATTAAATGTTATAACTCGTAAACTCCATTAACTAAATTAATAGAATTAAATTTTATACGAAAAAGATTGAATTATTATAAAAGATTGATTTTCTGTTACATATAAACGAAAAGATATATTTTAAATAGAAATTTGTGAAATGTATAATACTACATAAGCGTATATTGCAAACGGCATTAATACATTCGATTGTATATGTAATAATTTTAATATATATTCCCGTTAGCGCCACAAAAATACATCGATATTTGTTTTCTATGCGACGCCAATGAATCTCACAAGTATCATCAAGCGCCGGAAGAATTATTAACCATGGGCTGCTCTTCATTCCACGACGTTACGACATTAACAGTTTTCGTTCTCCGGCTTTCCACCCTCCCTTACACAACATCACACTCCTCGCTCGGCGTTCTACCCCTATATCTCCTTTCTCTTTCTCCATAGGGGGCACAGAGAACGGCGAGTCGAAACCGGGGCGCGTGGGAAGGGAGGGAGGTGGGTTTGCCCGTCCCGACCCCCGCGCGATAACTTTTTCCTTCTCCGCTTGTACCGTGCTCGAATTTATGCCGGACGGAGAATTAATGCGTGACAGATTTGTAGTTATTACGAGGAGGAGGCGGAGGCGGGATGGAAAGAGTAGGAAGACGAGTGGCCTGGCCTCACTCAGCCCGAGGGAACGAGTGGCGGCGAGCGAGATGGAGAAACAAGGAACCGAAGACGGAGAAGGACAACGATAAGGGATGGTAGCGAGAGAACGACCGAGGGGAGCGAAGGGGTCGACGGGAGGAGATGCAGAGAGAGAGACGGACAAAGAGGGCGGCGGAGGCGCACGAAGGTTTCGCAGGGCATCGGAGGCATGGCCGGGCAAGGCAGTGAGGCATTCGGGCAGCGATGGCGGCGGAAGTGAGCCCATTACTTATTATAACTGCCTGGCGAGCGAGCGAAGCGAGCGAGGAGCGCCTGTCAGGCATCCATCATCGCGACGAATGGCCTCGCTGCCAATAACATCCGCCGTCATCGCCAACTTTTCGCGGCCTTGCCTGCTGCTTGCCTCGCGTTGCCGCTCGCTGCTGCCGTTTACCACCCCCAACCCATCGTTTCTACCCTCTTCATGGTCGCCGCCGCCGTCACCGTCGCCGCTACTTGTTTGTATTAATTTCCTTGCGGAAGTAACATCGAGCGAAAGGACTCCTGCCATCGGTGCGGAGTGAAAGTTAGAGAGTGATCTGCGTCTATTTCCGCGAGGTTTTCTTAATGGAAAAACCAGTGTGATCGATGTTAATCACACGCGACACGAATGTAATACGTTCTCATTATATTTTATGTAAGTATCTTCCACGCATTACTCATCCATGATTTATCGTCGAGTGAGATTTAGAGAACCTTTAATAATTTAACCTTTTTTTCTTACTTTCACATTTAGATTAAAGAAGGTCATAGAAATTTATTTGTGAAATTATGACTTACTTTCGAAGTCAGGAAAGCATAAGCTAAATAAAATTTTTCCAATTTTGCGCACTTAAAATTTTATAATGAAACGCGAAATAAATAATAATTTCTTAGTAATTGATTAAAAATTATTACTTAACATTAGATTCGGAATAATGAGAATTTAACTCAACAACTTTGTAAATTAATTAAAATGAATAGATGTTTAACTTTATAAAAATAAATTTTGTTTATCAATCTAATTAATTTTTATAAGAGAAATAAATAAAAGGAGAAAATATTGATTCAAACATCTTTCTATCCTTGAATCGTGATCCTAACATCTTAACTATCTTTATCACCCAACTGCGAAAGTTTCAAGAAGAAATGGCGATGGCGAGACGAGCGACGTGATACGTACTGGAAACAATATGTTGGCTTCGCTTCACTCCGGAGAAATAATTCAAAGGGCGATCAAGATTAAGAGGATAAGAAACGCTCGCAAGATGCGGCACGATCCTTGCCTCGTAATCGATGGTTTTAAACGCGCAATGGCTATCGCGCGACTCGTCTTTGATACGTAGCGGCGTAACGAGTACTGGCCTTCGGCGCTCCGCGAAGTAATGTAGGTATCGAGTGTTATGAGCGAAGGTATACGTAACACGTAAAGTAATACCTTTATCCCAGGTACACGCGCGGGCGCACGTCTGTGAACCATTGCGTACGTATGTATTATACGTCACATAGTATAGGAAGTCGCTTTATGTCAGAGATCGATACTCATAAAATGTTTCGGCATGGTTAGGTGCTCCTTCTTGCCCTTTCTGCTTCGTATCCCTCGGCCGATTCTCCTTCCTCCTTTTCGCTTCACTGTCTCTATCTATTCATCTGCCTTCCCCTTTTCCTATCCTTTCGGTATCTTCAACGAGAGAGGGCCGTATCGCCGACGTATTTACGATCGTCGTAAGCCTCGATCGTAAGGTTCGCCATGGATGTCGATATCGAGCTTGGTCTCTCTCTCTCTCTCTCTCTCTCTCTCTCTCTCTCTCTCTCTCTCTCTCTCTCTTTCTTTCCATCTCTTTTCTTCGTCCATCCTTTTTCCGCCCCTCACCTTCTTTCTATCTATCCTATCATGGTCGTTTCTGATCGTTGCGCGTCGAAAGAATCCAAAGTCGCGCGATAATTCCCGATTTTCAGATATTTGTCATGATTGTTTTTTTAACCGTACGCTTATGTTCTTATCACAATTTATACATATTATTTCGACATCAAGTTCTATGTCGTTTGCACGAAAAAATAATGTCATACACTTATATTTAATTTTATATGAGTACTGCTAAAAAATCGCAATAATATTTATAATTACGATGCTGATTTACTTCCGTAATGTATACCATATTCTTTTATAATGACCATAAACATATTTCTACAATTCTACATTTACATCATAAACATATTGTTATAAAAAATGAGTTTTATAGTAATTTTTGTTTTCAAGTTCAACAATCGAGTGTTTCAAGTTAATGTAACAAATTAAATCCAATTTGATTAAATAATATTTCATGCATAGTCCAACATGGACCATTGCAACATTTTAGGGGAACCATAGAAACACGGGATGATCCAGTAACGCATATCCACCGCTGGTCAGTTAGGCTGGGCATATGGCAGGTCGTATCTATGTAGCCAGGCAGACAGCTGGAGTGACTCATGGCGGATTACAGTGATTGCTTGTTTATGGTCATTAACATCCTCGTGGTCCCATAACTACCCCGCATGGCGTCCCATCCCATCAGCAGGCCCTACCATACGTATACTAGACTATATGCTTACGTATGTGTTCACAGGTACGTCGGATGCAGCTTGTACATCGGCACGTGCATACATACATCAGAGAGGAAGAGAGACGGAAAGAGAAGATGAGACGAAGAGAGAACGAGAATGTATATCGATGTCTGAAGTAATTTGTACAATAATTAAGTTTCTATGTTCGTAGCATTACTATGTTTCAAAATCATAGAAAATACTTTAAGCTTTCTTGTTGAAACGTATTAAAAAAGAATCTCGAAATATAAGAACTTTATGTGCGTATGTTAATTTTTTTATATTAGAATTAACATTATAATATTTCTATATCATTTAATATTTCTCTGGTATTTAAGCTTCAATTGTGCGTTTTTTTGATAATAATCTTGACAGAAGTTTGTTTCAGTTTCAATCTTTTATTAGTGTAATAAAAAAGATTCCACCCGAGCAGTGTCTTATGAAAATGTCAAAAATATTATATAGAAAGACGAATTTCCAGTGATAAATTTGACAGTGGTGTGGATGAATTTCGCGACAATTCGTCGGCACATCGATCGTATTTGTCGTGTGCGTGTTTTACAAAACAACGAACGAATCGTATGGAGATACGGTCGTGATGACAGCTACTGAAAAACGATGTTTCGTCGGTACGAATGAAGTAAATGGTTCTCGCCAATTTGCCGCGAGGCACTGACCGCACGCAATATTCGTGTCTTATACAAAAACGACAGACACGCGAGAGGACAGACGATTCATTCGATGGTAAATCGGTTAAAAAAAACGAAATATTTCGACGCCTCGCGAGAGCGAGACGTAGCTTTCGTGCGCTCTCGGCAATTCGCCGCGAGGCGCGAGACATAGATCGTGCGTGCGAACCGCATTCGGGGCAATTGCGATCGGTCGGCGAGTCGTGCGATTCCGCGCGAGCGGAAGCGGGTGCGGGAGGGTGTTTAGCGTGGGCTGATTGATGGAAACGGGTCCTCCTAGAGCAACTGCTGCCCACCAACGGCAATTATACCCGCTACACGCACTGTATCGTCCCCGACACATAGATCGCCGGTGCTCGTTCGGCTCGGCTCGGTGGCCAGCAACACTAATACAACCCTGGGACGCG
>NW_017259228.1:279224-281700 GCF_001594045.1 Atta colombica | reverse complement strand
CCGCCACCCCTTGATTGCCTCATTGGATCGCATTATGTCGGCGCCATTATCATAATTCAGGGATTTTTCACGGACGTTCCGCAGAGCACAGGCTTTGGCTCGAAGCCCGATTGCCCGCAGAGAGACACGCATCGATCGATTGGACTCGGCGACCCGATACCTATCTTTGAACTTTTGTACTGTCTCCTTAAGACAATCTGATTAATCTCGTACACAGAATTATAATTGATATATTTATATAGAGCAAAGATTTACTTTAATGTGTATAATGAAGGATAGAAGATTTAAAATGCGTAACTATATCTCTTTCTTTCTCCTTTCCTCCTGTGACATTCATTCGATGATATAGAGAAAGCATAACATCGTTAAGATAAGCTTCGTAAATCAAGAATAAAATCTGATAAATAAAGGAGATTCTTTGAGAATATCAGATAGGAGATGCCGGAGCAAAAACGCGGGAGCATATCGTAAAACGGGGTGCACTGTCGCGCGACGAATAAGGGTGCCTCTAATAAAACATAACTACCAAGGAGTCGCAGCCCATATGACGTTATGGATCGGGACGTCGACCTCGGTCTTCCGCGACGTCAACCGTAGTTAGGTTCACATAGATATAGGCGTGAACACACACACATGCATATACGCACGTTCGCGCGCACACATGTAGACGCGAAGGGGTAACGCGGTATAATATGATAATAACGCCCACCACACGGGTAGATAGGTATAATTGTCGAGCATAACTCAGGGCGGAGCGACCTGGACGTCGGTGATGTACGCCTTGGTAAAGCGGCTCCGGGACTACGGCGCACCGGACTCCCACGGGTTACGACATGGCCTGGGGGGAGGGGACATGGGGGTTGCTTGGCTCAGGAGGGGGAGAAGTTGCAGCTTTCCTTAATTTATTGATATAATCAGCTCAGCTTTGTTAAACACGCATAATAAGGCTGCCAGGGGTGGCGTGAATAATCCGGCGGCGCCCGATGAAAGTAATCTTAATTGGTCTACGAACGCGCGCGTCACGCGGAGCCACGGCTACGTCTAAGCTAACGCCGGAGGATCCGCGGAGACAACGGGGCGACGGGGCTCTGCTTTTAACTTGAATTAAACACCACGCCAATTACGCTCGGTTTGCGCTAACGATACCCGGCGCCTCGTCGCACCGTTTGCATCGGATGGATTTGGAGTATGCGATTTTCTGCATCGTGGAATCCGCCACTCGATTTCGTAATGCAAGCGGATAAAACTTGCACCCTGAAGGCGAGGAGTGTTTCGGGACAATCTATTATCTTACATTATCATGTGATGCGCTCATATACAAAATATGTTTTTAATATTTGAGATACAGTTATTGTAAAATTATATTATAATGCCGATATGCAACATTAAGGAATATATGTTTATTAATTCATAACATTGTACACACCCTTTGAATTTCTGTATTAAGTTTGAGGAAGACCAAAAACAATGATCGAAATTCTATAGTTTATATAAAAAGTCTATAATTTATAATTTCATAAAATCCTGAATAATAAATCTACTTTGCTCATCGATATCAGTATAGATTCTTGTTGGCTAATTAATTTCTCTATTATTGATTTATTTTCAGAGCTCTTTTTTGTTTAATTATTGTTTCCAAACAATACGTTATAAATAACGTTTCCATTACTGCTGCAATAAAGAAGTTAATCGCGTTATCACATACTTATAGCATTAATTAATAATCATTAACTTATAAGTTTTGATGTTTGTGTCATGTAAAAGTGTTTTAAATGTATCAAAACAGTAAACCCTTAATTAACGCTACGGAACATTGTGGATTATGTCACTGCGTCTATGTTTATCATCGCGAAACAAAATTATTAGATAGTATCGTAAAGGCGATTTATAGCTTTTCAGGCAAGAGAACGAAACTCGGCGGATATTGCACGGCGGTGCAGGACAAACGATGCGGGTAACGACGCGACGGGCCAAAAACCGAAATAACGGACGGGCTTGTCGAAGTGCGAGGTGATGCGGAGCGTCGAAACATCAA
The DNA here is from genome assembly GCF_001594045.1 of Atta colombica. Taxonomy (NCBI): domain Eukaryota; kingdom Metazoa; phylum Arthropoda; class Insecta; order Hymenoptera; family Formicidae; genus Atta; species Atta colombica. The sequence goes on along the minus strand of NW_017259228.1, from coordinate 279,665 downwards.
TCTCGACAATTTTTTCGAGAACTCTGTGCCGCGATGATGCTCGGTGACAGGCCGCAGAGGTTTAGGAAACGATCGCAAACGTTGAATGCGTCGGGGTGCGACGCCGATGGCATCGCCGAGGGTACACGTGGGACGAGGTGGAGGTAATCACTTGGTGATGTAGTTCCTGCGAAGAGCGGTGGAGAGAGGATCGCGACGAGAGTGGGTAAACGGACAAGAGGAGAACCGAGGGATTGGAAACGGTATACGGCCTGCATTGCATCGCAGTACACACGACCACCACCGGTACACACAGTGCCGCACAGAGTGCGAGTATTAGAGCGATTGACTGCCGGACGTAACCCGTACGTGCCGGCCGGTAACACGTGTAACATACTGCCGCCATGTATCTCCCTCTACCGTTCACGTGTTTATGTGGAATCGGGGTCGGTCGCCATCGCG
>NW_017259228.1:272451-279124 GCF_001594045.1 Atta colombica | reverse complement strand
ATATATATATATATAAGAATCATTTGGATTGTTATGGAATTTTATGAAGCTGCAGATTGTTATAAAAATGATATTAATTTTTTTAGACAATTATTATTAGCCATTTAATAATTCAGCTTCATTTCCACAATTAAATGTCTATAAAACTTGTTGTTAAAAATAAATTCGACTTCTGAATGGTGTTGTAATTTTATTCAAAACTGCACATGTTATATTTGCACATTTATAAAAAGACAACGATTTAATGATGAATACCGATGTAGCTCATCGATTATTTAAAGCTTGGATAATAAAGGGTCGGGATATTAAAACGTGAAGTAACTACCCCGAGAAACATTGTGCACACGGTCACATTTTTCGCAATGGAAATCGTTTGCAGACAGCCAAAGCGAGCGAAACAACGAATCAACCCGCGCGACCTCCGCGAAATCGCGCGCGTTACGAAACAAAGCTCGCTCGATCATGAAATACTGCTCGTGCCCCGGTCGCGTCCGGAGCGCACGGTGACGAAGGGAGGGAGGGAGGGTGGCAGAGGGAGATGGGGTAGTTTAACGTAGGTAGGTAGGTGGTTTATAGTGATGCGACAAAAATGTAAATGCGATATCGTCCAGGATTCTGTGGTATAAATCTCGCGTTAATGTGTGGGGCGAACGACGTGGCGCTGACTACAGAAACGAGTCAGAGAGAAAGAGAGCATGGTAAAAAGTGAAAGAGAGAAAGGGAGAGATAACCGAAGAGTCGAGAGATGGAAGAGAGAGGAGACATAGGAGAGAGAGAGAGAGAGAGAGAGAGAGAGAGAGAGAGAGAGAGAGAGAGAGAGAGAGATTCCATCGTAGCGTTCATTAGGAATCCCTCTGTCTCCCTCAGTGCCACCCTCATGTACCGAATCGGAGCGGAGGAAGGAACGAGAAGAACAGAGAAAACGACAAGGAAGGAGGAAAGGAGAGAGAGAGAGAGAGAGAGAGAGAGAGAGAGAGAGAGAGAATAGAGCTTGGTGACAGAGTGAGAAGGAGAGGGTAGAAGAGCGAGGGTGCCGCGATAGATCACGCGGGCGGCAGCGCTCCTTCGAAAAACATCCATAAAACGCAGTAGGGCGGACTCAGCGACAATAAACTCTACATATAAATCTTGTCCTCTGACGCCGTGATACGCTGATGGCGAGCACGATAATCTCCGAGAATGCGGGTCCCTCTTCTTCCCCCTCCTCCTCCTCCTCCTCCTTCTTCTCCTTCTTCTTTCTCTCCTTCCCGTTCCGTCCATTCTTTCCTTCCTCGCAGCACCACCGACCGTTCCACGCAGTCTTTCACCTCGGACGTTTCTTCGTCTCGTACGTACCATACCGTACGGTAGATTGCATTTGCATTGCCAAAAGGGTAGAGTCCACGCGGCCCGAGTCCATGCGTATCGCGGCGACGCGACATAACGAGAAACTCAAAAATACGCGCTAACATCGTGAAAGATAGGCGATTAAAAAAAAACAGACAAAATTATGCAATGTAATTGTCTCATTGGAATTCGAGGAAACGAAACTCGGTTCAAGATTATAGTGATGCATCACGTGCGTCGGACGTCATACACCACGATCGTGAGAAGAACAAAAGGAACGCGATTAATCTCGTTTCGCCGCACGGAGTCGGAATCGAAGTCGTTTAGGCCGAAGAAGCGTGGCTCCGTTACCCCGTGGATGTAGCCTGGAATTAAAGTCTCAGCTTCAACCGCCCTCCTCCATCGTCCCCCCCGCCGCCGCTGCCGCCAACGATCCACGGCATCCCTTCGCTTCTACGCCACGTCTCGCCGTATCTTCGACCGTAATTCACAGCCCCCGTGCCTGCTTGCCGCTCCCTAAATGCTTCTAACTCCTATTCCTTCGGCGGGATCGAACAATGGCGCGTGAAATTTCAACTTTGAGCCTGCTCCCTTGCCCTTCTCGCCACCTGGCCTCAACCGCTCAAGGGCCGCCCCCTCTTTTACTGTAGGCAGTCGCGCGATCTCTCGCTCGCGTAATTTAATTATTCACTCGAAAGCCGAACTCGGCAGATCTTGGCCGACTACCATTCGTTCGCCGGCTTTTCTTGCGTTCTCCGGCGGCGTTAACTCGTCTGCAGGATCCCGATCTGGCGTTCACCGGATCTCTCGCGAGAGCCGGTCAGGGAGCAGTGGCAGAGGGGGATGAAGAGAGAAGGAAGAGACAAGGAGGTAAGGGATACCGAAAAAGTGTACGGAGAAACGAGCCAGACATTTCCCTCCCTGCGTCTGATATCTTCTCTCTCCCGGCACCGCGTCACGTAAATCTTCCTTGCCGCACGGCGCGCTGCTGCTGCTGTTTAGTTGCAAGAACGATTCCTCCGCCAACGCCAGAAACAGATAAACCGACGAGCGTGGCGCGAAATGAATCATTACTTTTTATCGGAGCGGACAGAGCGTTGTTATACCGACGGTAATTAGCAAGCTTGCTCGGGTGAGCAGTGACGCTGAAATTTGCGTCGAATCGGCGAGCGCGGAGAGACACTCCTACACTTTTATGGGAAAAGAATGTGACGAGGGTAGTCTGGGAGATATCGCCCGGCGAGAGACACGAGGCGGCGGGTCGTGAAGGGGAGTCCCGCAAATATCTTTTACATTGGCTACTTTCCATAGAAACGTTGTAAATTCACCAAACTTTGGCAACTCCCTCCAGTGGAATTTTAGATCGTGTTAACGATCGAACTTGCGTGCCTTTATTACTCAGACATTCGACATACGACTTTGGAGAGAGTAACGCAAAGTTCGCATGGGATTAAGCCACTCTAAGTCAAATTCTAGTCAGAATTTCATTCTCGCGATTTGATCAGTACATCTCAGTCTTCGAGAGTTTTTCTGGACTTTTGATGCATCTTTAAAGTTTAATTTCAAATTTTTATAATTATTTTTCTATAATTTTAATTTTGAATGTTGTTGGTAGAAATAACGAAATTATCATAAGAAATGTATACATGTATTTATAAATTATATCAAATATAAATTAAAATCTTTTCCTTTTTCTCCTTTACATATCTAATCCTTAAACGCCTTTCTACAGGAAAATACCTATATATACTTATACACTGAAAACAGTCTGATACAGCTATCAAATGTTGAACGAAATAATTTCAATCAAATATGACCAATTAATGTAACTAAAAATAATTTTATAAATATTTGATAAGTATTATCAAATATAATAATATCGTTCATTTGATAATAATTCCTAAATATTTACAAAATAAAATTATTTTGTATTAACTACAATTTGATTAAAACTCTTTTCTTCAATATAAAAATTATTTTTTTCATTTAGTAGTTATTATCAGACTTTCTCCAGTATAGCATGCCCAACTCAATTCATTTGCTTCTATAACTTTGATGAAAAATGAATATATTATAAAAAATTCTTTTTATCGAAACATCAGATATCAAGTATAACAATATCAAGCAAACATAGACATATATCTTCATTCATTTATATTTTATTTTTTATAAATTATAAATAACGGAAAAAGCTTTGAAAAACATTGGGGAAAAAGCCATATATGCCATATCGAAAAGACATTTAAGAATTAATATCCCTTTAATATGTAAAATTATCTTTTGACATGGTGCGTTTGCGTATACAACGTGTTAATCTCACGTTGACTGCGCCGTTTTGAGATCCCGTCGATAATCGACTCGGCGTTGGCGGTTAAGACAAGATGGATTTGTCACGCATCGCTGTCGTTTAGTCGATAAAGTGACGAGAGTCAGCCGGCGGTACAAGGTGCTAACTAGACAGAGCGGCACTCAATTATTACCGTCAGACCTCGTGTAGTTTAACTCATCCACCCCATTCCGACGAGCCCTCCTCCCCACCTGCCCTCAACTAAACACTTTACGAGCAGCTTGCCTACACGTCGCGCGCGATCAGTGTCGTCCTTGCAACACCTCTTATCGAAAATGGCAGCCCGTTAACGGCGTACACGTAGTCAGGTACCTCGCGCTCTCTCGCGCACCCACATGTGCATAGATGCCGACTAAGGCATCGCTTCCACGACGCGTCGTCGCGAGGATATGGTATCGACCATAGACGACGGAATAGCGGACGGATTAACGGCGCGAAATGCGCCGATGACTCGCCTCGAAGAACATTGGCGGCTGCCAATTCTGCTTGACCGATGAAAGGAAAGAACATGGATAAGAGAACGGTTACTCTAACGTATATTAAATTTATATTATCTATTATAATTACATAATATATAGTAGCAAATGAATTTACTATTTAAAATATGAAATGTCAGTTACATATTTTTTAGCGTATGCAACTAAAATAGTAATTATGACTCTAAGAATCTAATACAAGTGAAATATATCATCCAGAAAAAAAGTTTCTTCGATTTAAAGAAATATTTCTTTGCTATACGTTTAAAGAAAAAAATTTCTTTGATTTAAACATTATTTTTTAAAATCAAATAAAATTTAGTTGATTTAAAGAAATTATGTTCAAATTCAAGAAATGATGTTCATTTGAACATAATTTCTTTAAATCAAATAAATTTTATTGGATGTTAAAAAATGTTTAAATCAAAGAAATTTTTTCACAAATCAAAGAAATTTTTTCTTCAACCGTATAGCGAAGAAACAATTCTTTAAATCGAAGAAACCTTTTCTCTGTGTAAAGTTTTCGCAGTAAATTATGTATTCATAATGCGATAAGATAGTACAATTTGCAATCAATCGGAATGTATTTACTGAAATAAAATTAATAAATGCAAACATTTCGATTTGATTATCTTCACAAAAATCAAACACAAACTGATATCTTAATTGATTACGAATTATATTTGATTGTACTGTGAATACATAATTTAACACCAACAATTATGGGGAGACTCACCTAGATTAAATATCTTATTTCATGCTATATATTTATATATTATTATATATTCATATATTATTATTATAATTTATTCGACATACGAGACAGAGAAAACAGAATTTTCATCAATTCACTTTTGACTCTATGTCAATCATGTTTCATGATTAGAAGCATAACTGAGATTGTATATTCGCGAGTGTTCTGTTACTGTCGAAAGAAATTCTTGAACGAGGAAACCGCAAAAATCTGTCGAACTACTTGGTAGTCATTCTCTTCGGCTCTATATTCCATTCTTTTCTCGGCAAGCAAGCACGCGCAGGGACACGAATGTATCTCGGGCATTTCTCGCGTGGTAGGTGGCACAATGCGAAACAAATTTGTTGCCAGCACGCCGGATGATGTAACGCCGCGAAGATTTCTCTAAGGAATTCGCAGCAATGCTTGCATTCGTCGATTCGTGTATGGGGCGAGAAGTCTCTCTACACCGGCGGAAGTCTCCCGATACGCGCCGTTCATCGCGGGATCATGCAAGGAAAATTGGATGTGGAACTCCCGTCGAGATCGGTTCGAACCTTCCTCCGGAATTTCATCGGCTATACAGGAAGATTCTCGTAACTCATGCTTTTTATCGAAAGTTTAACTCGATAAGCTAATGGAAACTCTGTCGATGCTTTAGAAAAATATGACGAATAACAGATCGAGAATATAGACATGCGATCAAGATGTCCATTTTTTTTCCTCTTCGATATTAAGAGATTCCTACATTATTTTTTTAAGTTCGATATAATTTGTAATAAAAATATATAATAATAAAAATATATAATAATAATAAATATAAAAAATATATAATAATTTCGCGATCAATTAGTAGAGCAATTTAGACAATAGACAGATACTAGAATCTCCTAAACATATACTTCAGTATTTCAATTCAAGAATTCAAAATAATGCAAAATGTATATAAAGAATGTTTTTATACATTGTACTTAAGATTTAAATAGTTTTAGACAGATTCATTGTAATATTCGCATATATTTTGAGAAGATTACTTAATGACACGTTAATACCCGCTGATATTCACGCGAACACTTGGTACGTGCATACAAATACGGACTATTCTGGATTCGCGATATTTACGACGGAAATCCTTTTACGCTGCCCCACTCTCTATACATTTAAATTTAATCCCTTCTGAAATTTAATTCTTCGAAAACACGCGCGCAGCGTACATTCTGTTACGCCTCTTCGCTCGGTGGCAATTACCGCCAGCCGTGCTTTTGGTCCTACGACGTACGTTGCCGGTTGCCTCGAGACAACGAGACAATCAATAAACAACACGTGTAGATAACAATCGTGGGATAGAGACCCTCTATTTTCCGGGATGGCCACTGTAATTGCCGTACGTGTTTCGGCGAGCTTCACTTCGTCCACGCTTTCCAGTCCGCGCGAGACCAGATATGCGGAAAGCGTATGCGAATATCTCGAATTAACAATTTTTCCGCCGAAGTGGCAGTTTAAGTAGTATTGCTGTATTTCATCAATGTGTATAAATGCTGATTAAAAGAGTGTAATACATTAATATATTAAGTATTTTAATATATCAAATATTTTTGATATATGCATTATACATAATTGATTAATTGTAATCATTATGTATAAGATAATTTTAAAAAATTTTCTACAATTAGAAAAATGTTTAACTTAAAACATGGTATCGTTTTATTATTTTAATAAAATTATTTATTGTTTTAATAAAATTAGATTATAAAAAAGTATGCATAGATAAGCTATGAAAAATTAAAATTC
>NW_017259228.1:255272-272351 GCF_001594045.1 Atta colombica | reverse complement strand
TATATGTATATGTATATATATATATGTATATAATATTTCTAATATGTATCTTAATATGTACCTTCAATTTTCATAAATCTATTTATGTCACATTAAATTAAAAGATAACTAGCCTCTTACTGATATGCAGCTGAGTTGTAATACGTCCAGTTATAAAATAGCATCCAAAATAATTAATATTTCAAAAATAATGTTACATTCATAATATTACATTCATAAAACAATTATAAACAGGTTTAGTTTTGCTAGTAACAAATGTGAAATAACAAATAGATTATTTATTGGTAGTTACTCTTTCATCTGATATCACTCCGTGTCTTTTTCTCTGCTCTTATTCTTTCTACTTCTTTATTAATTCCTCTAACACAACTACTCATTTGCGAAAATACAGTTAATTACGATCGCGCACGCTCTAATATGATGAAACTTTGCAAACGCGCTCTCAATGTTAATCAAATCGCACATTTTATTACATTACAACGAAAGAATAACATGAGAAAAATATAATTGTATAAAGCTATATAAGCGTATAAAGCTTCCATTCGATATCCGCGATGTCTGAATAAATCTAACGAATGTATGTATCTTAAAGTGAAAAGCTTTAATTAAAATACAAACATTGAATTTATAATTATTACACGGAAAAAATAATTTTGCTGAAGAATTTAAAAATTTAGCTAAATACAGATTAAAAAAAATTTTATTGAATCCTCAAAATATGACCTTCAAACTAATTGCTAGAATGTTAAAACTTTTTGCACTGCTTGAGATTGCTACATAATTATTTAGATGACCCAATAAAATTATTTTCAGTTTGTATCTACCTAAATTTTTAGATATTTCAGCAAAATCGTTCTTTCCATGTAATCGTAAGTATCATGAAATACTAACATGCAATTACTCTCCCTTTTCGCTTCAATTTCATCAAATAAGTAAATTGTGAAGAATACCTATTTGGGTGAATAATCGTTACTTCAATGTTTACTTAAGATCCGTTAATCACAAAAGTAATTAATCGGAGGATCATAGTTACTAACTATCCGTAGGGAAACGTATTCTTATAGTACTTGCCAGGATCGCAGTTCGAGAAATAATGACACTATGACAGAGTGATTCTTACGCCGAGTCGCTGTAAAAATGATAGCGCGACGATCTTGCGGAAACACGAAGCGTTGTTCAGTGCAAAAGAAAAGAAACACCAAGCTATGTAGTAATTAATATTATACATTGCAGCTACGAAATATTTATATTATAATTTATGAAATAACAGAAAACTAAATATTCTGTTTCTTATCTTTTCGATTATTTTTGATTGATGAATTATTATTGTATTATCTAACGTTTGTCTAAAGAATAAAATTTATCTTGTTTCGATCGAGCAAGTATTAATATTAAATTATTATTATCATTTTTCGCCAAATTTTTATTTCGAAAATAAAATTATAAGTAAAATTGTGTTAATAATAAACCATTTTTTTCGCGAATTTTATAAATTAAGAAAATTTTATAAATTAAGAAATGAAATCAAACGTTCTACAAGAAATATAAGGTTTCATTTCATTATAAATTTCAATTATAAATTTCATTCTTTTCGGGATACAAAAATATAAAATAACAATAAATTAATTAAATAATATATAATAATATATAAATTATACAAATAAAGCTAAAAAAATTTCATTTTTCATCATGAATAGTCGAATAAGTGTGAATGAACGAAAACGTTTTTTCTTCTTCATTCAAACCTATTTCTGAAATCCTAATAAGAACTATAGCAGTCGCCATAAAATAACGGGCCTCTTTCGACAAAGAAACAACGTGTATTGCCAATGGCAGTATTCTAGCTGTTCGTGGAACACCAAGGAACGTGCACGCGGTCTCTGCGACGAGGGTAAGAGATTTCTTCCCCGATGGGGATCGGAGAGGGGTAAGTTGGGACGAAGGGAACAAGAGCGAAGCCCGAGAATAAAGAGTGCGCGGATTAAGAATGCTTCCTCGGAGACGAGTTATAGTCGCTTCCTTCCCGTAGTTGGAATTAATCGGCCATTCCGGAGGCGATGCATTAACAGAGACAGAGGGCGCGCTACCTTTCTCCGCCCGACCCTCGTCGCCGCCACCCCTTCGGGAGTCGAATGACTCCTTTTATTCCGGACTCATTCACTTCGATACCCGCGATCGTTGACAATAAAACTTCCATCCTGGCGTACGGGTGCTTCGATTGTCGAAGAGGTTTGCTGAATCGTTATTTATTCATCGACACGCTCGGCTTGTAACGCTCGCTATGTATATACTAGTATCCAGGGATTAAATCTAAATTCACGTGGATGCCGACGTCTCAACTAGTAAAATTGAAGTTTCGAAAGACTATGGTCATTCCATATTGGGCAGCGATATAATCGATAAGCCATATTCTTGTTAGAACGAGAAGTCGATCATATTTTGATTTTCCGTGCTCGATATTAATTTATCTTATTATTTGTATAATTATATTATAAATTTGTAAGTTTTCAATAATATCTGCAGTATGTTTTAAAATACTTTAATAAATCTATAGGATGATGTACTATTAAATATATAATGCGCAAATGGCAAATTGGTAAATAATCATCGATTCTAGTAAAATGGAGTAATACAGTCTATCAAGATTTAATATGTCTATATGCATCGCAATATATTCAAAATTCGTATTTCACATACGTATTTTCATTACGTACGATCACCACAAGGACTTAGAAAATAAACTCTTCGTACGGATCCAACTTGCAAGAATTCTTTGGATTAATGTAGAAAAAATATATAAAAGACGCAAGGCGCATTCTCTTGTTAAGGGGGCTCACTAAGGGAAGGCAAGTTGTTAGAGGATGCCAAGAGATGCGATACGAAATTTTGATACGTGCTGTGCATTCCGCCTCTATCTCATACGCCCTCATTGCACCGACGAAATCGCGTAAACGCTGTCTGTAGGCGGTTAGCGTAGAGACGCAGTCGGTACTTGAAGGTAGTGGCGGTGGCGGGTGGAGAGGGCGTATCGCATGCAAATATACCGGGGAAACCTCGAAACTTAGCGCTGGCTAATTACAATCTTGACTTCACCCTTGAGCTTCATAACGGGTTACGGCGCCCGCCATGCCTGCCTTACCAACTTTTTGGCTTATTGTCCTTATGTACTGGCCACGAGGGATACCTAATCCACTCACACCTGCCCGAATACACACTCGGCGAAGGCCGCGATCCTAAACCAGCGACTTTTGTTCGGTAGCTACTTTCCGCCTCGTGTATAATTCGTAATTCGCACAACGCGAGACTTCACTCTCTTTCTTTCTCTTTCTCTCTTCTTTCCTAATCCCACTCCGGCAACAAAACAAAATTCGCTGTAGATTCCTGACTAATTTTAAATTCAACGCTATCTTACAGTCTACTTCAAAGAAAACGTGACTTTTGTCTACAACAACTTCTTTTAGGACTGCCTGCAGTCAAAAAAACTATTGTATAAAAAAATCATATAAAAATTTCATCACAAATCTGATTTTGCAATCAATTAAGCTTCAATTGAAATTTTGAATTCTCGATTATGTGAATAGAGATTAATACACAATTTTACATTTGCATTTAGTGTTAATAAATTATCGGATAAATATTTTCGATATGAACGCGTTATTTCGATTTTCTCGAAAAACATTCACGCTGTTCTGCGGAAGATGTTCTTGGTCGAGTCAGATTCGGGGCTTTCGCGAAATCCATGGAAGAATTTTCCACGGTGGCGCTTGCGCGACTTCGAGTAGCTTCTGTCCAAGAGAAGACGAGACAGGAGGCTGACGGAACAGGCGGTCCACTTAAAATCGATACCGGAGTGCAGCCGTCTCCGTGGGGTGCAATTCCCATGCAAATGAATTGCACCGACACTGGCTCTGCGCAGCGAGAGGGATTGATTTTTCCAAAGTCTCGTGGCACTGCGTCGTGAACTCTGTCCGGTAAATAAGATTTCGCTAGACTAGAAAAGTATATATTTCGTGTCCCAGAGATGACTGAATCACATAAATAACTAATTTTTTATTTTTAATGCACGAAATATTCTATTCTTTTGACAAAATCTGAAAGTACAATAACAAATTCTATCAGAATTAACTTACACACGTGTAAGCTAGCAAAGTTTATATAATCTTGATTTACATTGGAGTTAATTTAGTTTGAGAACTGGTTGACATTTTGCATTCCTCAATCATGGTAATTAGAAGAGACCTTACTCATTGCATAACCGACAAGTTTCTGCGAATACTAAGCACATGTAATTTAAAAATCGCAGTGATATGTATGTAGACAAAGATGACTTAAAATAAATCGAAATATCCGATCTTGTAATAATGTAGAAAAGCTGTAAATATTTGTTATTTCATAATGTGATTATTGCGCTTTTATCATTTTTCATTTGCCTTAAATAAATTTCTCTTACTGAAACTCGGGAGTCATATTAAATATTAAAGTTTGTAGAATTTAAAAAATCTACTAATTATTTTTAAAATAATTAACAATTTAAAAAAAACGTTATTTTTTAACAATAGTATTATTTATTATTTAATATTTATAAAGAATAACAAATCGATTAATAAGTAAATTTTGTTTTGTAGAAATATTTAAAAAATTATTTGGTTTTAGATTTATTTTTTAATATTTCTTTTATATTTTATATTTTATTTTTTAATATTTCTTCAAATTAATGTGATTTACAAAGAGCGTATGCAAAATTATTTGCAAAACTTTCGAATTAGATAATTGAATATATTCATTAACGGACGTAGAAACATTTTAGAAAACACAAGCAGAATTAATCTTACATCAGAATTAATCACAGTAGTGGAACGAAGAAAGTGCACTGTCCAATTAAGTATCGTTCATCAACATTACTTACAATTAGATTCAGAATTTCTAATCGAGATATCGTACACGGCGGATGCAAGAAACTTGCCTCAAGTCACCTTCATTACTTGAGCGATAACAAGGCTATATTTACAATGCTTTCCGGGCAATCAATATCCATGACAAGATGTAAATATCTTTAAATTTGATCTCTGAAATTACTCTTGCTATTAATGAACCGTATCACATGTATGTATACAATATTGTATCTATAAACGTAAAGGCAAACTCGAGCCTATTTCAAACATTTGAAATGTCTAATTAAGATCGTGATTACATACAACGTGATATTTTCAATGTGTAAAGAAATAATGATAGGGGATATTGTGACCAAACTGGTTGAAGAAATAGATTTGTCTGACAATAGCAAAGTGAGTATATCGTGAAAGAAAATTCTTGATTTCAGACGAGTGGGCAACTCAATAAGTTAAGCATTTCCATATAAGTATCCAATGAGTATTTTATGTAAATTGCAATAAAAGAGACACCAGCTAAAGTCTTATAAATGCAAAATAATTTTTTGAGAAAATCTCATAATTGAAAAAATATCTCCATTACTTCTAATAAGTAAACGTGTTAGATTTTTTTAAAAGACGTGCCTAAGATCTTGATAATAATGAAATTCATGAACTTGCTTTTTCTCTCCTGTAGGCTAAACTTTACTGAAATAAGAATCTGATAATAGCTACTAAAGTTAAGTGAAATAATTTCAATCAAATGTTCAATTAATGTAAAGAAGAATTTTATTTTCCTAAATATTTATTACGAAATATATAATGACAAACTGTTCGATAATAATTATTAAATATTTAAAAAAGTAAGATTATTTTTAGTTATATTAACTGATGGACAATGTAATAAAAATACTTCACTCAACATTTAGTAGCTATTACTAGATTTTTTTCTCATTGTCAGTCTACGCATTGTATACATTAGCTTATTAGATACATAAAATAAAATTCATTAAATATGAACATGACAAAATATAAAGCAATCTGTATAGTGTATTAACAATGATCATTTAATGGATAAATAGTACAAGGCGTCGGTAATAATTAACCGCCGTATCACGAGTGGCCCGTACGTGTGCATAAGCGCCACACGTGGGCACATGTTTACGCGGATTCACTGCACAACGAGGGACGCTTATGGTGCCCGTCGCGTCGTTTCGCACCTCTCGGCGCATCAAGAGGGAAGAGAGGCGGATCGCCATTATTATTCCGAGTGATGATTATACGCGCAACCACGGCTGTACTAATTATCCGGGTCATGATGGATCGTTTCCGTACGGAAGGCATGCACCCGAACAATACTTAGTTATTTCCATTAAGGGTCCGATGCGGAGATCGTAACACCGACGCGTAACAATAATTAATCACTCGCGTATTAGCGGCCAAGGTTCGTTTAAGCCGGGACAAGCGTTTCGAGATTAGATGAGCACAACCGACGCCTGCCTCGGAACTGGACTTCCGGCTCTCGACACTTGGCTGCCGCGATTACTCGGGCTTTTCAGAGAAAAAAAGTATAGGAAAACTTTACGCGACCGACGTCTCCTTAACATACACGCAACATGGACACCTCATTCCACCATGTGAATTAAAAATTAACCTTTAATCGTATCGTTAATTTTATTATTAATATATATGTAACATTATATCTCGTTTTATTTTTTGTGAATAAAATTCCAAATTTTAATAAAATAAATTTATTTAAAATGACAAATTGGTCTTGAAGAGACATATTTTCAACATACAACATATTTTCAAAAATATATGATACAGAAAGGGAGTATTACCGTGTATGTTTGAAACAGGTCATGCAATCACTGCAAATGCAGTAAAAAGTAATGCATTCTCTGTAATTTTCTGTGTAATGTCCATGTAACGTGTAATAAAATTTTGATTTATAGAGAGCAATGAAAAATCTATATCCTTTAATCAAATTTGTGCCATGCAGACACTCTTAAAAAATACACGCAATAGAAAATATGAACATTTCCCAGAATGGTTTTCGCGAGCGGGACATAATATAATTCCATTATGTAATTTCGCATGTTGCATTATTCCTACCGCATGCACGATGTTAACTGAATGTTCCGTGTCAATGTGTTTACAATGCCCGCGGCTATAGTTACAATGTAAATGCTCTGTCCAGAATGTATACCGTTTCGCGATTCACATTCGAGAACATCTCACTGAGCGAACCTTCCAACCGAATCACGTTTGCTGTTAATTACTGCATTTATAGCGAATACGTAATTTATATTATAGCACGTGTCCAATAAATCTTCAGATGTTTGGCGTCACCTTGTATTATGCTAAAACCATGCCTCTGGCACAAAAAAAATAAGTGGCCATCCGATTCTAATAATGAAACGAGTGGCAATTAACCGACGAAGATAAGATAGGACTGTTGCGAAGCGAAAACTCAAATAAAGGTCTGAGCATATTACCGGTTCAGCTTGCATGGTCCGAATGCATTTAGCCTTTAGCTGCTAGGAATCTTGTACTTGCATTTGCTAATACGAACCATTTAGTTAGACTGCTGAATAAAAGCAACGTTATTTGTGTGAAATAAAATAGATTCTATTCTTCTGAAGAAATTCTATTTTAAGTATAAACTGCACTTACTCTAAATATGCATACTCTATGTATACTCTTTGAACTATTGATATTTTACATATGTAAATGTACATATGTAATTGCAACTTTTTAATATTAAAATGCACAATTGCTATAAAAATTAATGAAAAATTAATTCAAATACTCGCACATATATTTCGCTCCAAATAAATAAAAATTATAAAAATAAAAGTTATATCTCGTATTTAAAATGTATGAGCAAGTATTTAAAAAAATGTATTATTTTAATTATATATCAAAAGTCTTTGATATTTGGAATTAGAGAGCATGGAAGTAATCTAATTTTTAGTTTCCATTTAATTACAGCCATCAATCGACAATCAATACGAAATAAACTAATGCATAAGTTTCTATCGCGGCGCGTAATCTCTCGCAATCTACGTTCTAAGAAAATAGAGAAATGCAATTTCACGTCCACGGGAGAAAATTATGACCACGTTATTGTTATTTCTCCCGGTAGCAAGGACCGAGATCAAGGCGCATAAATCAGTCACCACGACATCGTGGAGCAAGACACATGTCGTGCACTAATGCGAGATAGCTTAGCCAAGTAAACACCGCGAAATTCTAAGAAGAGCATAGTTACGTCACTGAAATGTCTTCTCCTATTATCTTCGCAAATTATTTCTATCGTTTCAATACTACATTGATGGACGGAAAGGTTGATTTAAAACATTGTTAACAGCAGTCTTAAAATTCGAGCCTTAAAAGTTGCTTGGAATTGTTAACCAATAACCGATAAATCAAATATTGTTTATATAATAGGAATAATCAACATGAAAAATTATATCTGTTAAAGTTAGTTAACATAATCTGAACATCAAAAATTAGATTAGTTTATATATTAAATTAATTATATATTAAACTAATTTTGAAAATATTCATTCGACGCTAACGTACAATTAAAATGGGATTGGGTCCAGGATTAGTTTTTGGGCAACATGAGTCCTAGTTATCCCCGAAGCAGCATGGCCGAAAGTTTCGGCTTATAATCATTCGTAGTAAAAAAAAGGGGATTCGTATATCTTTCGATCTTCGCGGTCCTCTTAATTTATAGACGGACCAGTTCTCGGATCCATAAATCGAACGGCAAGCTCGTACATGTGGGATGGGCGAAAAGGGCGAAAGAAAAGAGGAGGGGACGAGTAAAATGACGTTTTTACGACGAGCTGCCTGCGTAAACGAGCGAATCGAACTTCTTCGTCGCCTCCGCTTTGATCTGTCATCCTCGTCGTCGTGCGATGAGACGAGCTTGCCGTCAGCATCAACCGACCGACGTGCGGGCCAATTTATGATAATGAATCCGGAGATTTATCGCTGGCTTCTCACTACGACGAGATATTAAGCGAGCCAGTGCAAAATTAGAATTGGCGCAAGCGAGTCACGTTGCCTCGCTCTCTCGCTCGTTTATGCGACGTCGTCGCCTTCGCGACATCTTCGTTACATTCGCCGAATATTCATCAGAAGATTCGCGAATCTCGATTAGCTCGAATCAGTTGCGTGATACGCGCCAAATTTCGCGAAATACATTACGAAATTCACGTGTTTTGGAAAGAAAAGATCGATTTAATATGTAAAGTTAGGATAATTACTTTTTTTTTTACGAATGTCTTAACGTGATGAAGTTAATGCAGAATAATAGAGATTCTATACTAAATAAAAACAAAAAATAAAGATTACATTATTAAGATATTAATAAAAAAATCATATATTAAATCTTTATCGCACAAAAGAACAATTTTGCTTGAAGTACATATATAATAATTTATATAAACAGATCTGAAAATAATCTATTAGATCTTCAAAATAATTATGTAGAAATCTCAAACATAATAAGCAATATTGCAAAAAGTTTTAACATAGCAACCAGTTTAAGCGTCCTACATAATTATTTTAATGATCCAACTAAATTATATTCAGATCTGTATCTAGCTAAATTTTTAGATACTTCAGCGAAACCATCCTTTTCGTACAGTTATATGCATATATTTAAAAGATCTATGAATCAAATTTACATATACATGAATAACGTATAAACCTACTAAAATTGTGAATTGAGACTCTTTTATAATATTTATTTTAACATTTCTTGAAGCTTCGAAATTGATCATTGCCAGCTGAAAAAGTGGAATTTCTGTTCGTTTCATACTATGTTTCGATTGGAGAGATAATATTTCTTATACATTTCCGTGTACATACAATAATTGAAACTCTTAATTGACCGACCGAAATGACCGCGCTGGAACGAGCTGGACGAGTCATTAGACGTAAATGAAGAAACAGTAAGAAGCAGCGATGTACGTGCACACGCGCGCCGCGTGCGAGTCGCGGCCGAAATTTTCTTGCGCTACGAGGAAGGAGCAGTGCGACGGCAATGCATTAACCGAACCGTCGTGCCGTGAGTTCGGCTCTACGCTAATGAAACGTAGCAGAAATATCTCGGTCGTTTAATTAGAAGCAATAAACGGAAGGAGTTCAATTGCCTGGTGTATCCGTACAAGCTCACCATTCCCGAGTCGTTTCACCCGTCTAGAACGAATACTACCCGGCTTTTCCGTCGACCTTCCTCACGATACACTCTCGCCACCCTCCCGTAAGGTGCCTCACACCATTACCAGCGTAAGACCACCTCAGTATTTCTCCTTCTCTGCCTACACTTCTACCTCTCATCTCCCTCTTCCTCTCTATTTCTCCTTTTTTTTTTCTTTTTCGACTTTTGAGCGTTCACACGCAGACTCCTCTATAATTCCGATACCAGTTCCAATATTTAATGCCCAGTTTCTTCCTTTACCGCGAAACATCCTCGGTGAGGATGGCTAGGTCCCTGAAGAGGGGAACGACCAGCAAAGAGCGCAGAATGAGCCCTAGGCTCCGGCGACGTTCGATAAGTACGCGCTGCCGCGATTAAGCTTTCATGAGTGCCGGCCGAGATCGTGGAGAGTGCCGTTCATCCGATATGCACAGACAACTGTGTGACGAGACTCCGTTACAGGACCCCAAAGACCCGCCACCATTTCACTTGATAGGGAAGGGAAACGCGGTCTTCCTGTGCGTTAGAAGACCGCAGAACCCCGAATACCTTGTCGACGTGCACAGACTCGAGCTCTATCAAAGATAAATTATCCTTGGTAGGAATATTATTTCGTTGAGCAACGTATCTGTGCGCCGCTGATTGGATTTTTATGGACGAGCGAGCAACGCGCGCTGTATGCTGGCCTCGTTACTGGTAAAATGGAAAGTCGACACTCTTTTCCATCCAGATATGTCGCTTTAATGAAAAAGAACGGCTGCTATATCTTGATCGTACTACATTCTACGTTAATACCAATTTGTAAGACTAATGAAAAGCACCGGAATCTTGCGTCAGCAATTATCAACTTTTCATGTTGGTTATGATTTTAATAAAACGTAAAAACACAAGCTTAATATTTTTACTCTTTACGAAAACTTAAGAGCAATACGCGTTGAAAGTATCGTACTGAGAAATATACATGTTTATTAAAATAATTATTAAAATAAAAGACTTTGTATATCAATTTAAAATCAGATGCGATGTCGTTGCGATGGGTTGAAACAGTTGAACGATGGAATACGGTGTCAAAAAGCGAGGGAGATCGTGACGAACGCAGTGCATAATCAAATAACGAAGCAACGTGCAGTTTTATGGGCTATTCGGAGGTGTATGTGTCGCGCGATGTGCGATACGGCGCTTGAAACACATGCGATGTACGAAAATGCGAGTTTAATAAAAGAACGAATGTCACGGTTACACACGACGGGTTAACGACTGAATTAACACACCCGTGGATGAAATAAAAAAAAACTGACAGTACAGTTGCGTCGTTCTTTGACGTGGCAAGTGACAGATCTACAATAGAGAAACGTAGATGATATAGAGGATAACATTTTTAATCCTAAAAAAAAATGAATAAAATAATTCGAATCTGTGCAAAAATATTATATGATTCGTTTAAAGTTCTTATAGGATTATTTAAGGATGTATTACACAGTATTTTTTAACAAAATGAAAAAATTATACATCTATTGTTTTGGAAAGTAATACAAAAAGTAAGATAGTGATTTAAAATAAATAAAATATTATTTCAATAAAAGAAATAGATACTTTTAAAATGATCATTTAAAAAAAATAATTAAGATAAAATGAGAAAATCTTCATTTATTTCGTGTACTGCCATGATTCGGAATATTATTGTTTTCATGTTACAACTTCAGCGACAATGCTTCAAATATGCCCCGATTTCCGAGACAGAAGAGTGTCAGATTTGGCGAATCATTACGTTGACCAGATTAACGTGTTTGGCAACACGAGTTGTTCGTACAAGACATGTCGATCTTCTACATGCTTCTGAAGTTTAGTTATTTAAATTCGGGACATCTTGTATATGCATCAAACAGCGAAAAATAAAAGCTTCTCTATATTTTTCTAAGGTTAACAGGTAGATACTACATTTAGTTCTCTTTCTCACACACGCATAAGCAAGAGGAGAGCGTTTGCCGGACGTGTCCTCTCACCACTTTTTGTACGCACGGGTCGGTTTTTAGTCTGCGCCGCGAAGGTGGCAGAATGGCATAACGGCGATAGTCTGGCCGGTACATTAGCAGCAGGTTTAATTACAAGGCCGAAGTGGTGGCAGCAATAGTGGCGGCAGCTTGGAACGGAGTGCTCGCGAATACTCGTCTCTCCCCCCTCCCCCTCTCCCCCCCAGTACTATTGATTCCCGAGATTGTCCAGTCGCGGAAAAGAGTGGAAAAGGTAGTCTTCTCGAGTATGTGAACTGACAACTGAGGGTTGCAAGAGGGTGCGAGGGCTTGCGCTTGGTTCACAAAACACGTTTATTGTCTCCTTTCTTCGCAGTCACCCTTTCCTTTATGATCATCAACTACATCACTATTGGATTGGCCTCAAATCGGTGTCAAGTGACACAGCATCGTATCAAACAGCATCGTAAATGATAGAAAAAAAAAAAAATTGCCAGGATTATTTCGCGTATTTTGATACAATTTCTTCGCGTCATCTAAAACGTTATTTTTCATTCGATAACTGAATTGCGCCAAAAAATTTCATAAATTTTACATATAATTAAACAAATCAATTTGAACAAATGATATAATTAACAATTATTCCTTCTAAAGGAAATATTATTGGTTATAAGAACATGTTATGCGAAGTAGGTACATGAAAATTTTACACGTGAGCATATATTACATCCAGTGTACGCTCGAATCAGCAATCTTACGTAGCAATAAATACCAGCACGTCGTACAAAAACTATCTCGTACATACAATGGATACCGGTACCGTCCCCCGATAGCCGGTAGCGAGATAGGTCGACGCACCGCGTATTTCGCCGCTCCTTCCACGCAGTACCGTCTACGACTGGTTGTCCTTTTCGCGCTGTGCCGATCCCTCCACGTACGCCTTTTCTTTCAGCCAAAAAATAAATCGTGGCACTGGCCGATGTAACGGGGAACTTACGAGCGTAGATTCAGAGCAGAAAGACAAGACGCATCCTATGAATAATGGATCACCGGTGGCTCATTATACAGGTGAAGGGTCAAGGGCACTTTTATATGTGAAAACATGGACGGTCAGGCGACCGAGTAGGGGCCGGTAGGACTATCGCTCGCCATTCATTCTGTGCCGCAAAAGCTCCTCAAGTTCCGCGAAGGGAGAGACACATCTCTCTGTAGTACTTGGCCTGTTCTGTCAGACTCGTAAATATCTACCGATACACTCGATGCTAATACAGATACATACAGATAATACCGAATACAGATGTGCCTTCGTTTTCTATTGCCGATTAGTATACTATATCAAAGATGTTAAACAAAAGCCGCATTCCTACAGCACCAGTTAGATCATTTTTTTTGATCCAAAAGATAAATCTGTTCCAATACAATTTTATAATAATTTTGTGTGAACGTCAATCGATTATAAAAATTTTTACAAATTACATTTAATTTAGAATTAAATACAATTCATATTATAAGAATCTAGCAAAAAGTTTCTTAACATATCTCTCTGAATATATTAAAACAGAGAAAAATAAAAAATTTCTTTTGATAGGAATTAGAAATTAGAATAGCAAGATAAGCAAGATAAGCATAAAATATAAATTCCAAAATAAATCTCTAATATAAATTCCAAAATCTTGCAAAAAATAATATCACAACATAGACCCGATTAAGTATCACAGTTCTCCTCGCGTTATCTAAATTATTTCCTTTATCGCCTATTACGAGACACTTCTCGATGTTATTTCATCCTCGAATGCGCCACAAAGAGGGCAAAGATCGACGCGTCGCTTCGACTTAAGGGTTGCTCCATCGACCTCGCGACGTCACACGGTAGAATCACCCGAGCTCAGGTTTCGTGGAAAGGTGGCGGGTGCTTCCTCTCGCGAGATGAGAAAAAGACGGGGAGGAACGATAGTAGAAGCGGCGTCATGAGCCAGTATAATTAAGGTAGAAGAGATCCGAGCGAGAGGCAAGAGTCTAAGGGTAGATGGGTAGGGGAAAGAGATGGCGAAAGAGAGAGAAGGAGAGAGAAGTGCCCTAGATCACCGGACGTCTAGCAGCGGAGCTGTGAGCGCAGATAAGGACCGCCACGGCGACGGCCAAGATGGACGGCCGACCGGTCTCAGCACTAGCCGGGCTCTCTCTGCTCCGCTACCACGTCGCTACCAAGCGAGCATCTCCTCCGCCTTCCTCCCCTTGGTCTCTAGAAGCTTCCTGGGGATCCTTATTTATACGCCGTCGGCCCAGACTAACGCCCATTGTCCCATTTCACCCCCGAGGTAATCTGCCGGACGCAAATCTAAGGCCCTGATCCTGCGGGCTACCACGAAAATCTATGACGCCTTTAATTTGCACGCATACCACACCCCCATCCTCTTACTGCCACCGATTTCTGCCTCGAATCGCGACAAGTGGGGCCCTAGACGGTGCAGTTCCTTATGTGCGGTGCCGAAGAGTAACGAAGACACTCTCAACCAAGTCGCGTCCTTGACCGACCGGCCATAGTAATCGTTAAGTTTCGTTCCAGTAATGGAGAAGGACTACTTCAACGTGCTATTTTAAGAATTAATGACGAGAAGAACACGATGCTCGTAAATTTTTTAAATAAAATAATATATCTGTAAAGAACTTGTATCTTTTTAAAAAAAAGATTAACTTATCTTTCATAATCTTTCATAAATCATTAGAAAAAAAATAAAAAAAAATAATTATCTAGAAAAACATATAATAAAAATATATTAAAGAGATTAGAACAAAGAAGATTGCATTAAAGCTATTTATTAACATGTAGCACTTGTCACGTGACCGCTTGAAATATTTTACAACTCATCGTGTCCCTACATCGACCGCAAATATTAAACTTTCCTAAGCATACGACCAGACACGACGATGCGATCTACAGAGACGAACGTGATGGAAGATGGGGTTGCGAGTGTGCGTGTGGCAGAAGGGGGATTGGACGATGTTCCTTCCAAAATCGAGGAAGCGCGCCGGGGCGATGGTCTGGGTCAAATATTAACGTCGGGCCCGATAATTGCGAAGTAGATTGTAGGAAGGGCGGGCTCCGCAGCCGCGCGATCGGGCGAACCCGGAGTCCTCGTGCCTGATAGCATCTCGCCCTCTCCATAAATATGTCGCAGTGAGCTTAACCCCCTTGCCTATCTGCGAGGCACGAAGTAGGGGAGGCATTAATGTCAAACCGAGACGCGAGTTATGGCTCCCCCGTCAATTCCCAATGAATTCAGCGTTTTCGGCAGGGAATCGATGTGTTCCGACGAGCGACTGAGCGGCCTCGCCCGCCAAATCGCACGCCATTTTTTACGGTTTTCGTAAAATGCACGGCGCGTTGCTACCCTCTGTTGTCGAATGATCGATTTCAACTTGTGAAAAGCCCGTCATTTCGTGACAACGGTAGAAACTGTATTACGTAGGTGATACATTTTTATGCTACGAGTGGGAGAGAAATATGACGTGATAACGTGCAAGAGCTGTTTCTAATCACTTCTATAAAACGGTATGAATTTTTTTCTACTTTGAAAGTACTATTCATTTTTATATCGAAAAAGTGATAGAGAAAAAGGGAGCATGTAAAATGATCACAGAACGTGATATTTTAATATCAGATAAATAATTTTCACTCATCTCATAAATTATTTTCGCATGTATATTTCGATACACGAGATGATTATAGAAATTATTAACTTAAAATTAAAATATATAATATCAAAGTTATAATTCATTATAAAAATAATTTAATTAATTAACAACAAAATATTAAAAGATTCAAATCTGCGATAATGTTACATACGTGATGCGCTTATATTGTCATGTACATTATTGTTACAATGGACGAGACTTGCAAGTAACGATTGAAAATACGAAAGCGACTTAAACTTTTTTTTGTTTTTGCACACAGGTTGTCGATGGCAATCATCGATCATCGTGTCGTCGCACCGATGTGGTACTCGAAGACGTATCTTGTGTTTGTGAAACGAGGAAAAGACCGATTGATGTTCGCCGTTCGACAGTGATGGAACGCGACATCGTTTCTTGACACGAACGACCACCCGATGATCATTATAATTACACGTTGACGATATCGAATTTGACGGTGATTTTGTAATTTTACAAAATTTAAACAATTTAAACCTAATGCTACAAATTGAAAATAATAAATATTGTCAATATCGGAAAGAAATCTTATCGCTCAAAGTTCTTATCATAAATATTATATTGCTCGGCAAAAAATGGTTGGCTTTTCAAAGAATCTTATCTTTGAGAGAGCTTCTCGCGAACCCTTGAGAGATCATACGGCGTCATAATCGTGAAAAAAACGCGTCTTTGGCGATGTCTTGAGTAACGATATGGTTACGATACGATAGTTTCGATGCCTTCGAGAAGACTCCGGTCTTTTGTGAGCCGATCGATGGTCGAAAGAGAAGCAACTTCGCGACTTTCATACGGGATCATACGAGCGAAGTGCAGACGCGATTTCGCGGTGACTTCTCGTAGGTGATACAAATAACGCAATCAGTATGCAGGGGGTTCATGCATATTTCAGAGGGGGTTACGACGGTGGCCGCCGCTAAGAAGGGTTTATGACGGGGGTTGATCCGAGGATCCCCATCAAACCGCACGAGTCTGAATATCGAGGCGAAGCCGAGGGGCAGACCTCTTAACTCCTGCAAACTCATTACAATAAATCAAGCTTTGTTCTTCGACCGAGCAAGGGCTGGCTAAATTCTGCGGGTGGTAACCCTTCTGCCCGTCCCACCTTCATCCCCGTGTCGTCTGTGCCGTACTCGTCTGTTACTTGACTTCTGGTGCTTGCCACGTTTGTTTCTTAGATTCGTATAACGATCGCATTTATCATGCTTTACAGGGACCATGAGTAACGATTATGATAGCATAGCGAAGTTGTTCTACTTATTCATCGCTCTCATAATTGGTTCGAAAAAATTATATACATATATATATATATATA
>NW_017259228.1:246020-255072 GCF_001594045.1 Atta colombica | reverse complement strand
ATATATAAGAAAATTTGAATATATAAGAAACATTGAAAAAATTATAGATGTTGCAAATCCATCAGCAACTTTCGTAATTCGTTTAATCGTTCAAAATATAATTTAATATATTTAAAAACGGTTTTTGTGTATTTATAATATAATAGCCAGAAAAAGGGGGTATCGCTGACCTTGTGGTAGAATTGCGGTACGGATTTGTACAAGAGATACAGAGGGATATCAGGCAGATGTTGCATTCTGCGGAGCTCCACGTGCTACAAGCGTCGACATTGACTAATGATGGCGTGGCGAAGGGGGCGAAGGGGTGCTAGAGGGCCAGACAGCGCGCCCTGGAACAGAAAATTCACCCAAGTTCACGCGACCTGTTGCACCCCCTAGCTCACCGTTTAACCTATAACCTGCCCGCCAAACATGGGTTTAACCTTACCTTATCGCGTTATCGAAGTGCTCGGACCAGCCGCCCGCGCGTTTGCCAGTTGATGTTTACTTTCTTTCTCTCAACTTCCGTTGCGATTGTCAATCGATTTTCTCTTACAAAAAATCGTTCGAAGCATCGTTCTATTACCAGCTAAAGCGACAATACTTCAACGTATTCCGATTTCGACTTAAGCATGCAAAATTGATTCTTACTTCTTTTCACGAACAACAAAAACGATGATTAATTTATTCTTCTAGATAAATTCTTTCATATACTTGCAATATTATAAAAAAGTTTATCAAAATTGTATCTCATAATTGTCGCAAACAGTTTATATTTCACCTAATCGATAAACTCTAAATAATGAAGTAAATATTACATTGAAGAGATTTATTGTATTATATCGTTGCATCATTATTATTATATAAATTTCTTTATCGAATTATTTTCCAGTCGACTTTAAAGAATAGTAAGACCATGCTTTCTCTCGGTGTGTCTTCCGTCTAAACCAATTTGTGGCAAACACGTTCAACCAGGTTCCCCTCTCGCTCATCAGTGATAGTGCGTGCCAGCACGCAAAAGGAAGGGGACAAAGTTGCAGTCAAGTTGAATGGAGGTGCTAATTACTGCACTTTTCTCGGACCTGTACCCGCTTATTATTCAGTCCGAATCAATCCGCGCGCGCGACGACTACGGACGGGAGGGCGTGCATCGAACGAAAAGCAAATTAAATTCGGCGGCCACGTTAACGCGATTACACGAACGGGGTCCCGGCAAAAATATCAATCGCACGTGTAATCCCGCTTAACGAGTGTACCTTTTAATTAATCACCATTTTCAATATTTCACAGTCGCCGTGAGCGAGCGCGCGCACGCACGCACGCCTGCACGTACCCGTGTACGTGAGCGTCGCGTACGCGCGAGCGCGTATGATTTAACATCAGTAGCATTTTGGTATATGCATTCTCTTCCTGAGCGGCGCGAAATATCGCCGCGATATTATGCGTATATTATCGCGAGCACGCACTTCGTGATTGAATGGCCACGCACGCGTTGTTGTATGCTGCGCGCTGCGTGAACTCGTGTCGCGGCTATACGCGTGACTCTTAAGCCTGTTGTGCTTATCTGCACAACGAGAATTTCAATTTGTCCTCGGTATAGAATTTATGCGAAAATTTTAATGAGATCTAGTCTGCATGGCGATACCCTCGTCGATACTTTCTTTTTTTCTAACAAACGATTTATACGTCGCGATCGACGGGTCTTAAAGAATTTTACAATGGCATGCATTGCGCAATGCTATTATATGCTTGTGCGCACGCATACATTCCCTTCAGATCTGATCCCGAAAGCGTTATTAACAAGTTTATGCCATCGCATAAATTGTCGAGTAAAGTAGTTGCGCCATACATCATGAGATTAGGAACATATAACATGAATGCGATATAATCCCTCATTTGCTACTTTTTAAGAAAGTGTGGCAGGATTAAATGTCACTCTCCGATAATTTCTTACTTATTTCCGTCATGTACTAAATGGAAAAGTGAGGAATCCCGGCGTTTGCTTTACGTTTCTTATGCGAAACCCGGAAAGTAGTCGATGTTACAATCGCGAATTTAATCGCAATCTTAAATTTTTGTGATACACGGCGCGATTGGCCTTTTATCAAAGTAAGATATCAATTCATAGCAACATTCTCAGACGCAAGACACGCCTCCTACGTGCCCTTCCTTATTGGCCATTCTTCTTATCTCGAAATTCATTCTACCAATTACTGCGGTCCTGTTCTACATGAAGAAATCAATCTCTTGGACATGCAACCCATTTCTAGCCAGCGTTCAAAACGCTTATTTCGCTATTCTGTGACACAACCAAAAGTGTTCTAATCTTCAAAGTCCAATGTAAATTTAATGTCTCTTTTTGTTAATATGACACCATTTATCCTTTTTAAAATAATATTGCGATATGTATACATTTTAAGCTGCTATTTACAAATACTTTGTAGCCTTTTTTTAGATATAGTCATAAAGAGAGAAATTGAACAATTTATTTAAATTACTATCAAAAAGGACTTTTAAAAATAAGTGAGTATAATTTCTTCGTTTAAGACATTTTATCATAAAACATTCCACAAATACATTGCAAAGACAATCGTCAAGTGAATAATATTTCATTAAAGTCTATGTCGGTATCAATAAGATTAATAAAATATAAATACTCGAAAGATATTTAGCATATCTTGGAAATCGATAATATTACAGAGAACACGACTAATAGAGATTCCGCAGAAAATGTGCAGCAAACGAAAACGCCTTTTTTATCCGCATCATTCAGCGAGTAATCAAAATTAAGCATACGGATAAGGCGACTCTCAGGAGATAATCACTTCTATTCAAGTACTTAAACTGACTCAGCTGTGTCAAAGCGATTTCACCGCGGAACAAGAGGAAACGGGGTTGAAACGGGGTTGAAACGTTTTAAAAGCGAGCCGCTGAGTTCGCTGGTTGATGAATATTCATGCCGCTATATAATAACATTTTTGAGCCACTGTTTAGCTAATCCTCCGGACTCATTTATCGTGGGAGGCAAGGACAGCTATAATTCTTGAAAACGCTCCAACGGCGTTACTATTATTATTATGCGAATAAATACCCCGGGATTAAGTGCGATGGGGAAACGCCGGGGGCGCTTGTGCGGCCGTTGCATTTTATGGAAACAAACGTAAAGTAGTTGCCGCGCGCGATTTATAGTTGTAGCTCAGGTTCGGTGTTGCTGACGATTAACGACCGCGGCTGCAGCGGTGTGGAATCTTCGATTAAAACAAAGAAACAATTTGCAGTCACACTGAAAGAGACGTTCGTCGATGATTGCAGAAAGTCGCTCAACAGATCGGTACGATTGTACGATTCGAGCAATTTCGAGGAATTGCTGATGTGTTTCAGCAAATTTGCTCTTGGACTTTGAACCAGAATGGATGGTGGTTATTAGAGTACCTAATAATAATGTATTATAGAGCGATTCAATGTTGTCAGCTCGGGTAATCATGACTGATATCATCGTTGAGGTGCTCCGAAACTCTTCTATGCACATTTTTATCGTCGTTTAAGCCTGGTCGCGATTATAATCGAATTTATTTGCGAGCCTGTTTTAACTGAGTGTTTTTATAATAGGGCCAATAACCGCGTGAATGTACCGCGAGAAATAGAAAGGATATTTTCGTATGCGACCTCTCGTTCATGACTAGATCTTGGCAAATGGCAATTCTTTCCTTACACCATTATCGCAAACCTTGGAGCTAATCTGTTTCTTGGTTTCATTACTGAGGGGGTGAATGCATCGGAAAGTCGCCAGCAAACTCCGGAGTAGCGGCAACCAACCGGCATGCCAAAGCTCTTTAGCTTTTCCATGCCCTCAGCTCCTTATTCCTCTGCCCCTTCTCCCTCGAATCTTCTCCCCGTTCGCGAGCACATGTACATATACTACATGCGTACACCAAGAAACAAAGGGCGCGTCTCTTCGTTTAATGCTACCGCAGTCAGGCCTCGGAGAGATTATAATAATCTCGGTTTACGTAGCGTCTCTCGAGCTGGTTAATTTGAAGAGGAAACTTCCGTCCGTAGGATCCGCGAGTCTCATACCTCGTCCTTCTCCTCTTCCACATTTCCTCCCACAGTCCTGGCCTCTTTCTCATCCACGTTACCGTGCGGTCTCTGTTGCTCTTATATCTAAGCTGATTCGTAAATAAATTTTGCTTTAATTTCACGTAAACTTGTGAAATTTAAGGCTGTCCGAATTAGATGCGATAATAAAATTGTCAAGTTGATCGAAATGGATGAGACAACTCAAGATATTTTCCTCAGACTATTAAAATGCATTTTTCTCTTGTTAATAAAGTTTGATTTTTTAAATGCATGTTTTAAATACACTTAAGAAAGATAATTTGATTATACAAGATGTATATGATTATTATAATATTATTAAGTAAATTTTAGTAAAATCAAATAGAATTCCTACTTATCACGTGTGTGATATAGGACTCAATATCTTTTAACTGAAAATTCTAATATTAACTATATTTGATTAATATTTTACGGTTGAACTGTAAAACTTTTACAATTTCTATTTGAAAATGGGCGAACCAGAAAGTTCTGATGATATAAATAAAAATTCTCAATTTTTTATCTCAACTAGAATTATAATAAATACAACAAAAAAATTCTGATTTATCCGTTAAGCAGAATTCTAATTAATGACTAATCAGATTCTTTTTCCAGTGTAACTATATTCAGTAAAGGTTCCTCGCAAGCAGTATGCGACATTGCTGCAAGATAAACTCGGTAAAGTTCTATATCATGGAAAGAACGGTTTCTATAATATCTAAAAATTTAATTAGATTGAAATGATATAGTAGATTTGAAAATTATATAAGACTACCAAAATAACTTATAGGATGCTCAAATTGATTACGAAAACTTTTTGCAGCATTACTCATAATTGCTTGAGATTCCTACATAATTATTTTATGATCAACAAAATTATTTTCAAATCTTTATCTGATTAATTTTTAAATATTTTAGCAAAATCGTTGTTTCTTTCCGTGATGTAATTCAAAATCATATCAGGGAATAAGAGGGACAGCATTTTGAAAGCCTTCATCATCTCATTCTCAAAATTTAAAGATGGAAGTAAATCATAAATGTATTTTGACAGTAGAATATATTGATACTTATGAAATATTATCAGAAATATCGAAATTTGTGTGGCATTATACGGACGTTAGCTAATTGCAATAATTAGAACTCCATGATAAAAAATCAAAAAGAAATGCTGATATATTTAACAGAAAGAATTCGATTACAAGAATTAACCTTCTATCAGCATGTGAACTTTTCATTCATCATCCGTAATTGGATCGTCTAAATTTCAATATAATCAACAAGAAATTCTGGTGTATTTAACAGAAAAGAATTAATCATGTTCATCTTACAAGAATTCTGTTTTATTTTCGAATAAATAAAACATATTGATTGAATCTACCAGATTTCCAATTAATGCAACCAAATCTTTTCCAGTATATGCATCATTTTCTAATTGCAAGTTTAATATTAGCTACATTTAAAGTATATTAGTTGTATGACACTTGATAGAAGCAGATAAAAAGATATAAAGCATGTTAAAAATTAAATTTTATAAAAAAACTACATAAAAAAAGAATTCCATTATTTTTTATAATTAATTAAATTCAATGTATAGATACAGCAGTTTCATTCTTATTCGCTATTTTTTTAACTGGATGCAAAAAAATAAATTGTCACGTAGATTCTTGCTCGCTTTTCTGAAATTCCTCGCTCTATTTCGCATCTACTTCTATCGAAGGTCCATTTAATTTAGTCTGATTATTTGTTACGACCGTTCATTGATTGAATCTGCTTTAACGATTGCCAAGACGAACAGAAGGCATTTACCCGTAAAAGAATTGCGATTAAACACAAAGCCGAGTCGCTGAGGGCTGGGGATAGACGAGAGAGGCAGAGAGAAGTGAATTCGTCGCTTCGAGGACGAGAGGACGGTTCCCCGAGTCGTCTTTCATGAGGATTTTCGACGAGATCTCCCCCTTGCCTTTAAATCATGAGCGCCCTCATAATTTCCGTGGAGTCAAACAAAAGACGCGTAAACAATGGCCACGGGAAGGATGAGAGCCGTCGGTGTCAAAGGAAGCGCCGCTTAAAAGTTTAATTCGCTAATTGAACCCGCGGCGTAGTCGCAGCGCCGACAATAACTGCGCAAATAAACTTGCGAGTACTTTCAATCCGTTTTTCCTGTCAAAGGAAATGCGCGCGCGGTAGGCGCTGCAATTTCGTTTTAGTCTGGACGAACACGAAAAGGAGCGATCTTTTTTCCTTCTTCACCGTCTTGCCAACGAGAGTTCAAGCGAAAGAGGATAAATAAATTAGTAACTCGTTGCCTATTCTTCCGCTGACGGCGCGCGCCCGTCCACGTTCCCGTAGAATGAAAAGTACATGCAAAGTTCGAGCGGTACCGTGAAACGGCGCGCTCGTCCTTTTTCATTTCTTTCGCGGCTGCACTTCCGGCTGCTCGTCGATATTATTTGCGTAACGTGTCATTTTTGCACGAGGATTTATATCCGATTTATCCGATTATGCGCACTCGATCGTATTTTCGCGCGTATACGCGTTTTATCAAATTTAGCCGTAGCCTTTCAGCGAGGCCGCGTACTTTAATAACAATAACCGCACGGCCGCGCAAGGTTTACAACGAGTGCTTATTTTATTCCACATATATTCGCAATTATTGTACATTATTTCATTTTTACGTGGTTTTATCACGTTCATCGATCGCTCGCAGCTTTAATGCGTATTACCGTTCATTCTACTTTTATCACGGCTATTTATTTTCTGATTTATCTCATCCATTTGCGCTTTCAATCACGTATTATTTTATTTCCGCAAAGTCCGTTCCATTTTTCGCGATTCGGTCATCGTCAATCATTTATTTCCGCTTCATATCTATTGTCATATTTCATTCCAGCGATTTATTTTAATAAACTGCCACGATAAAGCTACAAAAATTTATTCCGACGTAATTTGTTGACGGCCATTCATCCGCCCTACGTCGAAGTCGAATCACTTACGGAAACAAATGTAAATGGATGTATATGTAATTTCCATAGCAGAGCAACCAACGTTTCATCATCGTTCGCGTTACTTCGATCAGCAATGTCGCTGCGTGATATTGATAGAAACTAATACCGAAAATCGCAATTCAGGATTACACAATATCCATTGATTCCTACGTTTATTCGTAGTTTACATCCCGAAACGGCAAAATGTCCGGAACTCTCGCCCGTCATCGGGAGAACTTTGCCGCGAAGCGGCAGACAAAAGCACCCGCGACCACTATCCACGGAAGAACTTCCTACGATGAATATATTTCATCCGATAGTCGTTACGATCATGCTCGAGCTCTTGACAAGTAACGACGATTTCGTCGAGCGCTCTCCGTTCGCTGTGGCATCAACAAAGAAGGAAGAAAAGATCGGCAAAATGGCGACGGGATCGGCGATACGGTGCATCCCATCGGTCGTACGCGCGTATCTACTTAGGTACCATCGCAAGGAACGTTATCAGGAAAGTTTTGGAATTTCAAATCGGCCATCCGGAGCGTTCCATTTCTGTCTCCGAATCTTCGTCCCCAGTCCCCGTTGCCTCTCGGTTTGACGTAATTTTCGTATTTTTCCTCTCTTTGCTGGGAGAAAACGTCGCGGGCTTTGATGCGAAACTCCCAGAAAACGTACGTCGATCCACAAGGATATTCCGGCGACGGGATAAGACTCCGGCGGCATCTTTCGGTCCATTGGCCCGACAGAATGATGTAGATTCGTCGTCGTGTACGCTCCGCACGCGTCGCGACGCGTCGCGACGGAGGCAACTGCGCCGCCATTCCTCGCGGCCATTCGTTCCGTGAGATGACAGACGATGATTTGCGGCCGGTCTCGGCCGCGAGCAGTTTCCTGATTTTTATGTAAGAGGACGAGAAGATGGCGCCTGGAGACTCAGGACCCAGACGATCGTAAATTAAGCCGACACCGTGTTTCAGAGAGCGCGAGACCCACACTCCGTGTGCCGATACACGCGTTTCGCGGTCGCGAGAATGACGGTTCGGTTTTGTAACAACGATGCTTTTTAAACGCCACACCTGTTTGCCATCCGCAGTACCACAACGATATATGGTCGGTAAGTAAAGCGAAAAAAAAATCTATTTTCTGTAAAAGTTACAAAAAATCACAAAATGTTAGCATTAGACGTTTTGTTGCGGTATGAACTATATAAGTACACAATGATTTTCCGGTGCATAAGATTTAATTACACAAAAGAACAATTTTACAGATATATCTAAAAAATTTAAATTGATACAGATCTAAAAATAATTTTATTCAAAACAATTATGTAGGATGCCAAAATTAATTAAGAACGTCAAAATTTTTTGCAACATTGCACTTTATTTGAGCATCCTATACACGTTAAGAGAAATGTTTGGTATGTGTATACTTATTTATTTCATTGATAAGTGATTAGTAGAAGTAATAGAAACTTTCTTATTGTTCATTTAAAAATTGTGTTGTTCTAATCAAAATTTAATTATTGTAATCAAATTTGTTGAAACCAGCATAATTTTTAAATGAAAGAATAAGAGTTTTTGTTAGTCATATATTAACAAAATAAATGGTTATATCAAAATATTTCTCTCAGTGTAGGATAGGATGAAGCTGATGAAAATTTGCAGTTTCATATACCTAATTATTTCAAACATATCTGATTTATTACTAAACATAATGTAATCTTTTGTAAATATATTAGGTGTACAACTTTGCTTCCGCCGTTTTTTTCCGAAATTTTATTGTAAAAAACTGGTTATAAATTTATGATTGTCCATCGCTGGCCACTACTTTCTCCCATCTTTCGGGTAGCGTACGAATCCCGCGTCGAAAAAACTGGTCATCTTTTGAGGCTATCCACGAATCGATCCAATTTTTTACTTCTTCATAAGACCGGAAGTGCTGGTCAGCCAGGCCGTGTGCCATTGATTGAAACAAGTGATAGTCAGAGGGAGCAA
>NW_017259228.1:240885-245920 GCF_001594045.1 Atta colombica | reverse complement strand
GCAACATGGGGTCGAGCATTGTCATGCTGCAAAATCACTTTATCGTGTCTCTCGTTGTATTGCGGCCGTTTGTCTTTCAATGCTCGGCTCAAACGCATCAATTGCGTTCGATACCGATCGCCTGTGATTGTTTCAGTCGGTTTTAACAGTTCATAATACACTACGCCGAGCTGGTCCCACCAAATACAGAGCATGATCTTGGACATCAAAATCACCGTTCTTGAAGCGTTGAAACCACTCACGACACGTTCTTTCACTAATAGCGGCCTCACCATAAGTATTTGAGAGCATTTGATGAGCCTCAGCCGCAGATTTCTTCATATTGAAGCAAAAAATTAAAACCTCCCGCAAATGACGAAAATTTGGTTCGTAAACTGACATTTTCAATCGAGAATAACTTTATGATGCAGACACAAATCGACTAATGTTTCTATGGGGTTATGTTAACAGATGCCCAAGTTTATTGTATGACGTCTATGATCAATTTATTTCGATCACCACTTACCGCTAAAGCCATCTATAGGAAAACGGCGGAAGCAAAGTTGTACACCTAATAAAAATTAACATATAACAAAGAAAAATATAAATATTTAAACTGATATAAAATGTATATACATGAAAATCAATAGGATTATTTCGTTTATCAAGGAAAATCATCAAAAAAACGAATAGTAAGAAAATAATTCATGATTATGAGATAATTTTTGCTCTACCGTTCTAAAACTCTAATGAATATTCAATATAACTTTTATTATAAAATTCGCTTGTACAAAAGTTATAGTTCAAATAATATAAAGATTTAATTTTATTAAAATGATCAATAAAAATAATGGTAGATTTACCTTCAAAAACTTCAACCATACAATTTCAAGCAAACAATTTCCTTTTATGACGACGTGCTTACAACTCAATTTCCTTTTATGACGACGTGCTTACGACTCAAACATTACGACTTAAACATGACTGCGTTTTAAAAATGTAAGAATAATCGTCAAATGTTAAATATATGCTAAAAAAACATGAACGTTATCACTGGCCAAAATAGCACTAGGTATATCAAAAATTCATTCTATCTTAATAATTTTGAGAATAAGTTCAACAAAATTATTTTCAGATCTATATCTAATTAAATTTGAGAAATTTTAACAAAATCATTCTTTCCGTATATACGATGAATACTGAAAAAGTGACCCAATCATGTGCAGTAAAGATTGAATGTATTTCAGTAAGAATAGTATATAGATGTCTGCTTTTGTCATCTATCGCTGTTTTAAAATGCAGAAGATATAAAATAAAAATAAAAGTTATGAATTATTAAAACCGGAATTTCTGAATTGGGCTGAATTATCAGTTATTTTTGAAGATTTGGTGCATTAGGTAGATCTATGATATCTTCTCTGAAAATTATATAAGATGCATTCTCATTCAAAAATAAAAAAATAACATAAATCAAATAACACAAATCTAATAAAAAAATCAGAGTTTAAAGTGGGTGACAACTATAACTTTTATGCTTTTAAAACCACTTTCGAATGTAACAAACATTGTTAGCGATCGAAGTATGTAAGGAATAAATTTTAAGCTATTGCAAAGTAGGTCATATTACAAATTGATCGATTTAGCTTGTTCTTTTCATGACGGATAGGTCGCGAAGGAAAACGGGTCGCGTGTATATTTATATGCTTCTAAAAATCGCTGCTGTCGCAATAGAATAATGAGTGACAGCTGAAACATTGGCGTTTCTACATATTGCAACTCGGCTTCGACTCGATGTATTAATGATCCCGTTAACCGGAGATGAGAAAGCGACGATAATTTACGCTCATGCGGAACAGAACCGGTTGATACGCAGATGCGGGTGTCACGTCATGTTCTCGTTTGCCATCTCGCCAAAGAATCTCTCGGTGACGGACCGGTTGGTCGGTGACACCAACTTTCTCATTCACATATAATGAATCAGATCTTCATTTCCAAGATTGTTTCGCCCGGTACCCCGATACATCATGCAACACGTTGCGTCCCTCTAGTGGAGCGACGTAAGACGGCAACGGCAAGAGTTGAAGTCAAGTTTAAGCTGCCGTCGCAAGGCGACGCAACCGAGAGAAGTTACGCGGCTGAGGTGATATGTGTCAGGTCCACAATACTCGGGCGGGGACTCGACTAAGTAAATGTTATTTCCGCTGGTGCATAATTGTGACTCCGTCGAGAAACGCCGTGACGTTAATGTTAAGGACGATGGGGAGCTTGGCACGAGACGGAAGACGCTGTTTCGCCGACGCCTACGCCGGCGACGAGTGGTGAAAAACGGGCTGCGCGAAACAGCGAGTTACACACGGATGATGGTGCCG
The DNA here is from genome assembly GCF_001594045.1 of Atta colombica. Taxonomy (NCBI): domain Eukaryota; kingdom Metazoa; phylum Arthropoda; class Insecta; order Hymenoptera; family Formicidae; genus Atta; species Atta colombica. The sequence goes on along the minus strand of NW_017259228.1, from coordinate 243,572 downwards.
GGTCGGATAATTAATCGCCCGCAGAGCCGCATTTGTCCCGTTAATGAACGCAAATCGTGAAGCATGTTGTCCCGAATTTCGTTAGGTCTTAATATAGCGCGTCTTGACATTTCTAGAACGGAGAAACTTTATTACATCCGGTTTACAACCGCAATCGCGCATATGCGGCCGATAGTACTTGGCGTCATTAAATTAATCGTATCAGTAGTATCATCAGTGTTATAACCTACAATTAGTAGATATATTTATCACGTCGGAGAGAGACTAGGCGACCACAGTCACGTTCGATCGACGCCGATCGTAAGAACGCGTTAATTATTTTCCAACGGGATAAGTAATTTCCAAGCGTCGTGGAATGGGGAGAGCGCACGAGACGAGGACGAGGGGTTTGTTTAGACCGACGAGAGGAGTAGTACGTAATCATCCGCAGATGAAAGAGCTGTCGGAGTGTCGAGGCGAACGAAAGGCAGCACAACAGAGCCACTCTGTGCTTTGCCTCGAACCGTGGTCTTCCCCCTTTCTACCTCAAACCCCCGAGGGCCTATCCTCTCCGCGTTTTCCCTCCTCCCCCTCCTTACCGTCCCTTTAAATTAACCGATCAATCGGGCCACACCAACATTTCCTCCGACATCAAACACGCGTCGCTTTGTGATAATTAATCGTCAGTCTTCGAATGGCGCTACCAAGCGGCGGTTATTGGCAGTCTGATGAAATTTTTGCGCGGAGGAAATGGCGACCAAAAAGGAAAGCGGACGCGGGAGTGCGGCGGGAAAGAATACTTTTTGACGTCAAAGGGTCGAAGAACGTTCCGCAGGATTTCACCGGTGCGCCGCGCTGTGCCGTGCACGCGCGCGCACGCGAGTACGTTCACGTATTACGGGTAAATCAAAGGTCGAGACCATTCGCCTTGAGGGCTCAAAATACTTTTGATCTCGCATTACCGTATTATTAATTCAACGAGCGTGACATGGGAATTAAAGAGCAGACAGTCTCCGTGCACATACGCGGATCTTATCGGTATCGTCGCGCTCCGTATAATCGAAATCGGAGATCAAAGCGCTTCGGTTTCCTTCCCTCCCTGGTTTCCTTTCTTTCTTTTACCCTGCCGTTGCATTGCGAGCTCGCGTACCACGAACAAGAAGTCATTATGTACGTGTTCATCAATTACGCGATATTACGCGTAATCATGCGGCGAGTTGTAGAGAAAACGAAAGAAATCGGAGAACAACCGTGCAGAAAGAAGATGTAAGTGTCGAGCTATGCGTTTGTCTTTTTGAGAAGTCTGCCAGTTAATAAAAAAAAAAAAAAAAATCGTTCCATGAACAATTAGGATATTACCTTGTGACTTGAGAAGAAATGACTTGTTTAGGAATGGCGCGAGGAATCGTACTCGTGCGACGACGTTCTAATTATTCAACAACATACGGCTCACTAGAAGTCCGCGTACAAGGTATCTCGCTAATAATAGCTGTCCGGCTTGCGGTTTACGTGGCTGAAGTCCCCATAGTCAAGAGGTTCGTGTAATCCCTCTGTGAAAGCTCACTCTTCTATGCGACGCGAAGTCGGGGGTGACACCACCGTACGGTAACGGCGGGTGTACCTTCGCGGCACTTCAAACGGAATCGTCAAAGGTTCATCGAGTAAGAGTAATGTAATTCCCTTGTTACTGTATATCTGATCCACAGCGACCAGTCTATTGCACGGTATCCGCTTCTGAGCAGCGGGGCATTGTCTCAAACCGCACGCTTCCCATCTCCGCGCGACAGCATTGAATTACGCCGCATGCTGCAGCTCTTTCTTTGTCGCGTAGCGTAACATCGCCACGGACTCCTCGCTCCGATGAAGCTTCCTCGCGCGTTCTGTGTATTATTGCGATAAACGAATGTCCTTACAATCGGCATCTCCCTCTATTTCTAACTCGTTCATTGTTAAGCCACGATTATATACTGTTGCTACATCTATAATATATGCGATATTCGCGCATAATATGTCTACAGTTTAAATTATTTCATATCGCGCGCACGAGATTCTATTTGGAAATATTTCAAGTTATGGTTTAAATCAATTATCATTAATCATATCTACTTCTAAATGCAATAATAGGATCATAATTTGAAAAAAGATGATTATGATCATCTTTATAACTCTTTACTCTCTACAGTGCTTTTAATTTATATGTAAAGTTCTTGAAAATAAAAAATTAAGAGAACGCTAGTATTTTGTTGCAAAATACTTATTGCTAATAACATTCAAGTTTTCAATATTCCTCCATGATTACGAGTTAAATGACACATGTATAATTTAAGATGCTGAAAGCAAATGGGTTTCATGATTTTCATTCACTTTCGTAGAAGACACGGTCTATTATTTTTATACAGCGAACCGAAATCTTGCTCATGCAATTGAAGATTCTTCTCCGCATACCCGAAGATAACCATCGAGGCACCCATATATACATGTTTATTATTTAATAAAAACGTTATTGTGGTGAGCGAGGAGACACGGATCGTGCAATAACAGCGTCACGGAGTAAGATTGGCGTCGAATCCACCGAAGAGCAGGACAAACAGACGGACGCAGATATTGGGTTTGTCTCCTCCTGCGCCCTCCGGAGGATCGTTGTCCTTCCACTCTTTCGTTTCGTCGCGATTTCTCGTGTGCGCGAATACGTGTGTGTGTGTGTGTGT
>NW_017259228.1:236933-240785 GCF_001594045.1 Atta colombica | reverse complement strand
TGTGTGTGTGTGTGTGTGTGTGTGTGTGTGTGTGTGTGTGTGTGTGTGTGTGTGTGTGTTTTGTGCACGAGAGTGCGGAATTATCTATATCCACCCCGATGTTCGTGGCTCCAGATGGCAGCAGTGGCCATTGCCGCGGAAACCGCTGAAAGTCACCGACGACGCAACGGGATTGTACTATGCCTATGTGTGTTCTTTTCGTGGACGAAAGCTATATGACCAGAAGGACATTGTGTTCGGGTAGAATGAACGGCGAGAAGGACGAGGGAACGAGGTTATACTAGCACGGAGGTGTGTGTCAAGCGCAGCCACCCCCACTCCGCACAGGCTCGAGCTATAACGTGATTCGGACGGGACAATATATTATTTTAATGTTTTAATATCGTGTCGGTGTGGTCGTTCGGACAACGCGGTGTCTGCGTTTAGGATGTTCATGCGCTCCAACTCGTCGTCACCGCCGCCGATCCGATCCGGAACCGATAATACCGGAAATCGTGTCTTCGACTTATCCCCTCGCCACTTTTTCGCAAGTAATTCACTAACAAGTGTAAAAAGAGGAGAGTCTATTTCATCCTTTTTATGTATTATACACCGGATGAAACATTTATGACGACACTATTATTGATGTACTTTCTAAATCATTGACTTTTTGCCAAAATAGAATTCTAATCATTAAATCAGTAGCATGAATTCTGATGAAAATTAATTTTCAATTACAGCTATAAAAACTACACCTAAATTCTAAAGCGTCTCATTTGAAATACAGAAAGCAATCTCTACCTTTTATGGCAATTGATAGAAAAAGCAATATATTAGAATCGTATGTGCGCGCGCGCGCGCATGCGTGTGTGTGTGTGTGTGTGTGTGTGTGTGTGTGTGTGTGTGTGTGTGTAACACAACTATAGAAATCAAAGCCTTAAACGGTCTAGCTGGATCTTAAATGTTTGTATGATTCTAGTGTGAATTTATATACGTATGTATATCCTTAGAAACGCGCATCGAAATGATTTTTCAGTCTGAAATGCTAACTCTACTAAACTACCGCAGCAATATCACGAATTAAATTGCAATTTAACAAATTTTTGATACTTATTCGCATCTTCGAAACGATCTTAATAAGAATGACATATTAAAATCTGTAAATAATTAATTCTTATTGCGAAAAATATGCCGAAAAAGACTCCCGGCCGAGGTAATATTTTTCGCAATAAGAATTAATTATTTACGGATTTTACATAGTATATAAATACACACAAGAATCATACAAGCATTTAAGATCCAACTAGATCGTTTAAGACTTTGATTTCTATAGTTTGTGATAGAAGAAGGTTCAAAGTTTTTTCTTTTCAATTCAGAACCTCGCAATAAAAAATTTCCATGATATCGTTGCTATAATCAAGGACTAAAATATAAAAGCAGGGAAAATATTTTGTTAGCGATAATTTATAAAAAGACTCATCATCGAATGTAATGCAAAAAACGAATACATTAATAAAAATACAAAAATAAAACCTTTAAAATCCATATATCAAAAATATATCAAATACATGCCAACTGAAATTACAAATCGAGAATGCATTGGAGAATATAGATTTCAGTCACTTTATCGGGTCCGCTAATACGCTGCGTCGACTGTAAATCTCGACGGGGAAGATTCCCGCGCTCTCGCAATGACACACATAGCCGGGACGCACAGCGGTGTTTGCATCAGAGTACTGCGTGTTCTGGAGAAAGAAAAAGCTCGCGCACCGTCGCATTGTGCTCTCGCGGCTCCTGGTTCGCGGACGATTTAACATGGGGGCGATAACGACCGGGATAAATCAGCGCCCGTCCGAACGAGGCGCGGCCCGAAATCAATAATAATGGGCAGGAGCCATTAGTAAAATTAATAAATTATGCCACACATTATGTGCGCATTGTGAATCGCGCGCTAGCTCGTCGGGGTAATACGTCGTAAATCATATTAGTGAATAATCCGCATCACCATAACCAGCCGCACGGGCAGCCGTTGCGTTTTGCGCGACGACAAAAGTGGTATTAACCGCTCGTTCGCCGTTAACATCCCCCGCGTTTCTCGTAATCATTGCGTAATTGTGGAGTTCTAGGCAATGTGCCGCGGCGGCCTAAGAACGTAATCTCTCTTGGCAATAAGAGCTCCATCTCTTTAGAATAATCAATACAGGAAAACAATCACGAAAAGCTTCCGATTTAATATGTTTAATCTGTTTAAAAAAATATCTAATTTTCTTTTATGTTCTTTCCTTGAATTCCATAGAAAAATCTATCTCAAATAAAATAAAATATCTCAATCTTCTACATACATATACCTATCAGTCAGTTTTCGTGAATCTGTAAGAAACTTGTCGAAAATAGAAATCGCGTAAAATCAAGTCTTAGCAAAATCTTATCTTAAAATATCTACAAATTCTTAGAGAGGAAAAGAGAATGAGAGAAGAAGAGAGAACCTAGTTGAATGTAGATCTGGACTTGTCGCGAATGAAAATAAAATGGATGATAGCGTGCGGAGTGGCTTCTGTTACCTCAACATACCATCGGCGTGAAAATTGTCGAAAAGTTTACGCAGACGAGATAGAATCGAGCCGCAGTTCTTTTCCTCGTTCGTATTAGCGAACGGAGTAGCCAGTTACCGGTTGGAGCTAGGTATCTATCGACGAGCGCATAGCTTCCTATTAGCGGGGCACTTCATACGGACGGGATCCTGGGCTCTCGCTTCGCTTCGCCTCGCCTCACCTCACCTCACCTCGTCTCGCCTCGCCTCGTCTCACCCTCGCCCGTGGGCGATATCGTATAAATGTGTCGTTAATTACTTACCCCGCGGACGCGACATCGCTGTTCTCCTCCATCGGTGTTCCTCCCCTCCCATACTCGCCACATCCCTTCTGCTCCACAGACCCGTCACCTCCACCGACTGCCTTCCGACCATCTACTGCACCATCTACGCCCCTCTTTCTCTCACCTGCTCTCCCTCTTTCCCGTTCCTGTCTCTCTCTTTCTCTCACGTCATCCCTCGATCGCGCTTCTTCCCTCTTTCGCACCGTCTCCTCTTGCACCTACCACCACCTCCTCCTCGTCCTCCTCATCCTCCAGCACGTTATGGCGCCGCGTGTTAAGGAAACTAATGTTTATTTGAAAAACTAATTGAACGGGACTCTCGCGTCTACAGCCGGCAATTAAACGAGATTACTGCAGTAGCGCTCGAGCCCTCGGGGGGATTAGATAGCACAGTAAGATATGGAACGCGTAATGTTTAACTACGGCTGCCGGCAGCCCTCTGAAGCGCCGCCAATAATTAATTGTTAGCTCGATACTGCCGTGGCGAAACCCAACCGATATCAAAAAGCTGGAATAACCACGGCGAGACAGTCGAGCGGCTCTTTCCCTTTACGTTTCTCTTCCTTTTTCGCGTTTTCTCTCCGTGTCGTTTGGATTTCTTCGTTCTTTCCGCTTTGATCATGACGCACGATATCCGCGAAGAAGAATGAAATACACGCGTGTACGAGTATCTCAAAATAGAATGAGATTTAAGTACGTACGTATTGTGCATCGGATTGCTTATTATGTAAAACCTTCGCTTTGTGGAAAATAAATCTTCGTGAAAATCTTGTGAAAAGATAAGCATATCTGAATGAGAGCTATATTATTCAAAGGCACTGTAAAGCCAATAAAAAATAAAGTTTCTTCTTAAAACAAAAAATGATTTCTATCAAAAACAAATATTGTTTTTAGTAGTTTATGTAGTTTAACATTATATGTATGTACCAATGTTTTTACTCGCTAAAAGGATCAAGCATAAATTAATGATAAAAATAAAGAAAGTAATGATAAACCAAA
>NW_017259228.1:226041-236833 GCF_001594045.1 Atta colombica | reverse complement strand
TAACAAATTAAAAAAATATTTTGGCAAAATTTGAAATGTTGAATATGCACCACTTATTATTAAACTTAATATTGAAAATGAATTATTTTGTAAATATTAATTAAAATTATTTATTTATTTCAAAATGAACTTCAAAATTTGTAAATTTAAAAAATAGAATGTTTATGTTTTAAACATTATTACGTTAAATGCAAAATTAGAGAGTCGCATTATTCACATTAAATTTACACATCTTTAAGAATTCAGTATCTGAATACAAAAACTAGCGATCACACATTAGCTTCGCTTCAAGAGTCGTCGCGACATCGCATTCTAGCTCGATATACGAGGACGCGTCTCTCTGGTCCTTGCTCGAGTAACGATACGCTCTCACGTACGATACCAGTTATCTAAGCGACTTGTGCCGCACCGCTGTCTCTCTTCCTCACCGGACGAGCACAATTGAGCGCCACTCTCCGAACTATCTCCCTCTCCTTGCATGTTCTTTCTCCTACTCCTACTCTCTTTCCCTCTCTATCTTTCATTTCGCTCCCTCTACGGTCCTACTCATTTCGCAGGCAGCATTAAGTGCGACGTCGGGATATATGTGGATGAGAATCATATAGTATACACCAACCGCGCACGTGCTCACGTGTATACATGTGTGCGCCCTCCATGCGGTGTGCTTGGGCCTCGGGGACGTACTGCTGTCCCAGCAACCCTGTCTCGCCCTCGACCACTACACATGCCATTACACACCCACATCATGGACAGACCGTCCGTCCCTTTCTCGCCCATCGGCGGCACTTTCCTCCGACTCGCTCGCTCGCTCGTTCACTTCGTTTCCCTCGCTCGTGCTGTTGCAGTATACACGAGCGGAACGAGTATAGAGAGACGATACACCCGCTCTTGTCGGAGCTGCTGCCTCTTGGACTCGCGTCCCTTGCCGCTTTGCCCCAACGTCTCCCCCTCCCATCGTCCTCGGTGTGTTATACCGACAATATATTTAGGAAGCATGTAGGTTAGCTATCCCGTCTGCCGGACCATCCTCTGGCGCAGTATCGTCCTCTTCCGTACCCCCAGAAGCGACCCCGCAACCCACCGAGGGGCCGGCGGCTGCCGATACTTGCTTGCTGCAGATTAATGCAACATCGTAACGCGATAGTGTCCGCTCGCCGAGCCGCAACCAGGACTCACACCATCTCCGCTTGCTAGCCCCGCGTACCACCGGGGGCTGGCTCGGTGTTATAACCCACGAAACGCCGACCCTGGCAAGTTCGTAACTTATAATTATTATCTGGCTATCCTGTACTCGACTATGACATCATCCAACGAGAGACGAATACGATACTTCCGTGCTCTTGACTACCATTCCCGGTTATACCGCCATCGATAAGAGTATGCCGTCCGGAACGAATCACAGACCGCGACTTCCTTTAGCGGTTAACATCTCGAAGACAACGAGTAAAATCAACGACGTAAGGAAAATATCAAGATATCGTTTTCACGAATCTCTCAATTTTGTTAAATATAGTTTATTGAAAAATGACAATAAATGTTAATAATTTTGAAAAGCTATTTTTGCGTTTATAAACGTGTATAAACACCGATTCGGGAAGAATCGTTCCGGTAAAAGAAAGCTTCCATCAGAAAACTCGTTCGACTTAATCGCTCCACAGTGGATTTCCGATCACATTGATGGGATTGGTATTTCCGTCGTAAAGTAGGTATTATATTTCACGCAACATCGAATCTCAGTTCCCTTGCCCTGCTCCTTATGCACGTAGTCAGATTCTCGAACTGATCTGCATCTTTTTCTCTCTTTCGTTCTCGACCGTCCTACACTCCCAAGTGGAAGAGGGTCACCATTATCGCCAACCCCAACAAATTCACGAGAAGTAAAAGGGAGTTCATTGCATATGTGCGGCTAAGTCGTTCAAGGGTGCGAAAAGTCCATCCAGGAGATAGGCTGCTACGATAACGGTCGTATAAAGTAGAAGGAGACTTAAAGATGCCCAGCTATCTAGCAGATAGGACTGCGCAGAATCGTTTTAGAAAATAGGCAGGGATGCGTCGTGCCGCAATACGAATTTAATTTTCAGGGCGCGCACAGTTATCGTATATTTTCGCGACTCTTGCAGCTTCTATTTTGCCGTCGTTACGACAATCATGGGAAGCATACGTTACAGAACGCACTTGGAGAATGTAACTGTAAAACCGGGTCTTCCGTAATTATGCGAATAGCATTGCATTTATTTAAAATCATTCAGTTTCTTTTAATACGATGCTAATCGTTAACTCTTTTTTTTTGTATCATATTTCAGTATCATGATCGTCAGGTTCAGTATCACGAATTTCTCATCCTAAAATTCCATAATTTTTCCTTGATTTTCAAACAAAATTTCGTGATTTTCCCTAACTTTCAATAGTACTTTGAAATTTTTCGTATTTTTATTCTGATTTGAAAACTGTTAAATATTTGTTGAGAGATCAATTTAACAATGTAAATTATTATTAATGTTGCTGCTTACATTTTTAATTGTTAAGTCAATAGTATTCCAAAATTGTATAGGTGATGTTCATATCAAAACTTCTTCAAAAACCAAAAATTTGAATTTTTTAGAATATTTTACAAAATTCCTTAATTTTTTCTTGATTTTCTTGTTTTCAATTTCTCTGACAATTTCTTAATTTTTCTGATTTTCCTGATGTTATGACAATCTTGGGTAGCAGTAATATAAAAATATTATCAACTATATGTTTTATTATGCATTATTCCTACAATTAAATGAATATTAGAAATAAATATTAATAAATTTGATTAAAATGAAATAAATATGATTAAATTTGATTCTTTTTACTCACCATTACTATGTCAGATTAGTAATATCAGAAGTGAAAAACACATAATAAAAATTTTTGCAAACTATTTAAATAGAAATATTTTTCTCAATAAAACATTTTTGCAATTGATAAAATAGACTTATAAATTTAAATATACTAAAAATTATTTTCTTGTGTCTGGGAAAAATTAAATCGTATTTATTTCTATATATTATTATAATTTGATAATTTGTCATAGCTATGAATATAGCTCATTTCATGTACAATATAATTCATTTCCAGACATACGATTATTTATTAATTAACGAAACAAAAGGAAAATTTTCAATATATTTTCCAGTCGGTTCTGTCGATTGTAAGTGTTGTTTTATTGAAACACATTTCTATATTATTATATTTTGCAAAAATTCTTTTGTGTACTTATTTTCTCGCCTCTGACATCACAATTTGAGACAGTATTGATGAATAAACGGAATTCATAATTATATAAATAAATTTGTTTCTAAATGTAATTTAAAATTGTTTTAGGTTGTTATTAGATACATAGAAAAAAGAATGTCACATTTCATTTTCTATTGATATACGAGTACTCAAGGGCTGACCATATACGCGTCTTTACTACTGTTAACATGCCAGTTCAGAAATAATTATTTTTTTCTCTTTCCGTACAGCTTCGTTTCTCTGCCTTATCGAGACCGTCGCGTATCGACGTCGAAGGGTTGTTACATCGAATCCGACGGGGCCGTCACTCAACCCTCTCACTCGTCTCGACACCGGAGCCTGACGAGGTAGCATCGAGCTAACGTCGTTACTTTATCGATCGCGTTTTGCAGACGAGAGCGAACCTGAGAGACGTACAATCAAGAAGTTACATAAAATTCGAATCATCGATCATGATTTTATTTCCTCTCCCCCCCTCCTAAATACTCAAAAAAGAGCATATTCTTCGAGATATCTCAAAATTCATGCGATGCAACATAAAAGCTTGAGTCATAAAATTTCTTTATTTTGATTAATATTACCAATAATACGATGATCATGTCGTATATAAGAAAGAGTCGTGCTCTTATCCACCTGCTTAACCTCCATCATCTTTTAAATCGATCTAGGAGCTTTTTAAGAAAGAAGGCTTAAAAGCGGCACTTTCATAACATCATGCAACTTAAGACCTTTATAGGGCTAGCGAATCTGCCATTGTATTAGAAATAAACGATGATGTGTGACCACAATGTGTCAATATTTACTTATAAATATATTTTCCTTGGAATATAATACGTCATGAAAGCAATGGATACTCTTTTAAGTGCTGAATAATATATTTACAGAAATCCTTATGAACTCATATAATTATCGTTATTAAATCTTTTATCCTATTAGCATTTTTTGTGAATTCTCTGATAATATATATCATCTATTGAGGGGAAAAAATATTTGCATTTATAATATCCTTTAAATGTCTAAAAATAAAAATTATCGCCAGAACTCTTTAATCCACATGTTCGGTATGAATATAAAAATGGCAACAGAACAACAATTGATATGTAAATTGAATCAAGATTGACTGTAAATTACTTTCTCGATCTTTACATTCACGCGTCTTTTCAACTTAGTTTTCTCGTTGACAAGGAGCGTTGTAATAGCAGAAAGCTTTGTTTAATGCCGAAAGCGCGATATTTTGGGCGTAAAACATCGGCAAACACGATAGCGTTACGTAGGTGCCCACCTAACTGGCGTGCCAACGGCAGTGATAACGAATGGAAGCCACTCATTGGCCCGCGATTTATAATCCCTCGCATAGAGTACGCGTGTATGTGCTTGCGTACAAACGAGTGAACGGTCGAGTAAGTGTACAAAAGAGAGAGAACAAGAGAAAGAGAGAGAAAGCTATCTCTCCCACTCTCCATCCGCAGGTGGAGATACGCTCGCGCCAACATCGACATTACATTCCACATTAACCAAATTATGATTTAAGGTCTCGCATTGTCGGCGTGCCGATTGTTCACATCCAAATAGTCCTCATTCAGGGCTCGATATAAATTATAATATGCGAGCAATTACGTTGATGCGCATAGTGGTGCACGTGGAACTTCGACGTGGAGCGAGAAAGGGTGGCGGCGATGATGGGGGGTGGGTGGGAGAGGGGGTAGTGGAAGCGGGATACGTTGATAATTTATTATTCGCCGTTACTGCTCGAGCGTCGCTCGTTGATGTCGTGAAAGGGGGAAACGAGAGACGCGAGAATTTGCTTGATAGCGCGCGGCAGAAATTGAATAGCTCTGTTTATTTTCGCACTCGATTCGCTTCGTTTTGAAGATCGCCCTTTCACGTAAGAAATTGTCGTACAGATTAACGTCATGTATCAAGTTTTAAGACAAATTTTTATTGTTCCGCGAATAGATCCTATTGCAAAAATGTTACTTGTATAAAATCGTAGTATTTTATTCTTGCGAAAAGATTTTTAATACATTCATTAAATTGTGCGTAAAATTGGTTGCGATTGCTTATTATAATTCTATTTAATTATGAAATAAAATTAAGCAGAAATTCATATATTTAATTAATCTAATATATTTGGAAAGGTTTGGACAAGTTTGGATAAAATAGAATCTATTATATTATATATCTATTATATTAATAAATTATTTTTTCTGGTAAGTCAAAAAATTTTCACGGAGATGTAAATTTTTAGTAGATAAACTTTCGTAACTTTCCCGGGGATTTTTTCCTTGTCATATCGATGACTCGCGTGAACAGTCTGAAACATCCAGAGAAGGTTGAATCCTCGTCAGGATTTTCCGATACGTAACACGTTCCTATGCCACTGACCGTTTGTGATTACTACGTCGAACGTCGGTCGGGTAGAGATAGGCGGCAAAATCTTCACCGTCCAATCCGTAGTGAGCGTACAGTGCAAGGGATCACGAGAGCCTGGGCAGCAATAAAAGTGATGTACGGGTCCGTGTTCGCCGCGTCGGCCGTTCGCTGAAGACGACCGGAATCACCCGTCAGGTTTACGTCCCTGACGTTCATCATCCGGTTGACAGGCTTCATTGCTCGGTAACCGTGGAAGAGACCGTTTTCCCCGCCGTCTGTCCCCATCCTGACCTCGAACGTCTCCCACAACCCCCGAAGTGGCGCCATCGTCCGATAAACGGGCTTTCTTGCGATGATCTACGAGTCCCAGTTCGAAGACAACTCGCTTGCTTCTTCCTTCGAGGAATTGTAAGCGCATAGTCGATACCCACGGTCTTAATATCTATTTGGAATTGAGCTTTGAATAACGGTTCCATTTGTCTCTTAAAACTTCTAGAATTTTGACTTTTTCGCATCAATTGGTCACTTGAAATATAGATATAGGATTGTATCATAATCCCAGGAAATTGTCACGTGTTTCTATTATTTCGCAATATAAATATTTTTTTATAAAAAAAAGAAATCTTAAATATTCTTTGATCAGTCTGAATGACTAATCCCAACGAGGTATTTTTTTACAAAAACATGTTTGTATTGTGAAATAATACGAGATAATAGTTTCAAGAAAGAACTGGGAATTACGATATCAATCTTATAAAACTTCAAGTAAACGATTAATGCGAAAAATTCTAAAAGCACTAAAAGACAAATAGAATCATTCATTCACATTCGTTTATTCACATCGAAAAAAACATTCTTATTGGATATATAGATTTAAAAATAATTTAGATGATCAAAATAATTTTGTTGGAAATTAACATTGGTTGCTAAAATATCAAAATTTTTGTAGCATAGCTCATCATTTTTTAACTTTCCAATATAAAAAATTATTTTCAGATAAGTATCCTATAAAATTTTATTATATCTTTCAGCAAAATCGTTTTTTCTGTGTAAAGCTCAATTCCAAGGGCTTCTGTATCGCCTAATTTTGTTTATCAAACTTTTTCATATTCGCAGTATATAATTTCTCATAGTAGTAGAGCGCAAAACAAAATGTGAACGTCCATTAATAGTATCTCGGCATACATATAGAAACATATTACAACATCGTATGTCATGAGCCTAAGAATATTTATTCTCAAGATTTGACTCGATTCATCGAATTTCCGTAGAGCACGCGCGAACGCGCCATTTCTGTTCTCATCGTACCAGGTCGAAGCATCGCCCGTCCGGCCGTAGATCCTCGAGCGTGCGATCGTTTAACCATCCCCTTTCGTAGTCTCGTTCTGTAATTAGTGAAAGTAGGCAGGAAAGAGAAAAAAACTAGAAAAAGGCAACGCGGGGGCGCAAGCGGGGCAGCGGGGGAGGATGAGGTGGCCGGTTGTTAGGTGGTGGAAGAGGTGGTGGCCGGAGGTGGTAGGGCGACGGTAGAAGGGTAGCCATAAAAGTTTATGCTCTCCATATGTTGTAATATAGTCGGTAGCAAGCGGCAGGGCGCGGGGATCGGTAAAATATGCGGGCAATAAGTATGGATTGTTATTAACACGGGGCGCGCGGTGTCCGCCGCGTTTCTGAATCCATTACCTCCGCATGGCGGCTGAAATACCGGCCGATATATCCGACCTGGTGTGTACATCGCCACACCGATGGTGAGGGAGAGAGAAGGAAGAGAGAGAGAGAGAGAGAGAGAGAGAGAGAGAGAGAGAGAGAGGGAAAAAGAGAAAAAGAGAGAGGAAGAGAGGAAGAGGAGAATGAGAGGTAGTTGAGATGAGGCAGGGAGGACGAGAGAGGCAGAGAGAGGATCCAGAGAGCGTATGAATGGATTAGCAGCTACGCGGCGGGCGCGGTGCGGCTGAAATTACGATCGGATTTTACGTACCGTACACCCAGACCGTATACGTACGTATGTCCTAGAGGTGAGATACGAAAAAAAAAAAAAGAGAGAAAAAGAGGGCCAGAGTGTTTTCATTTCCGGTCGGGGCTTATTAAACGTTGCGCGTATACGCGATATGACCGACCGATCGTGGCCACCCCTTGTACAATCGAGGACCGCTATCCTCCGCGTATATCCATTCGTGTTGCTACCTTTTCTTGTCCCAACGCATTCAATCAATCAGAAAGTTTGAAGATTTCTTTCTGTGTCTGTCATCAGTTTAAAATTACTCAAAAGCCTTTCATCCATGATGTTTCTAAATTAAAAATACTAATCAAATTTAATCTTTGTGATTATAAATCCATTATTAAAAATAATATTTTTTTTTAATAATATAGTTAACATGTAGCTTTAACATATAGCTGTATTTTCAATCACCTCTATGCCAATTTCTGATCAAGAAGCCTTTCTGAATTTTTACCGCCTTTCTCATTGCAAGTATACTCGCAGTTTCTAAGAGTGTAATCCTTTGCTTGTGGCCCTCCCTTTCTGGACTCTTAAAATGAGAAGACAAATAATCGCGGTGGAACGAGTGCGGCAGGCGACTGATGGGTCTGGCGTGGTTCTAACTAGACGCAATCAAGCGAGGAGCCGGAGTTTGCGGCCGGTTACGAGAGGTGGAGAGGAATGAAGACTAACAGCGCGTCGCTCGGAGGCTAACCAGAAGTAATGCTACCTCGGATCAATCTCCCTGGACCGGAATCCAAAGCCGGGGCCAAAACCTCCACCTATCCCTGCGGACAAGTTGGATCTCCCACGTCTCAACGAATCCCGATTTCTGCGTAGAAAACGTATCTTGTTAACGCCGTAACATCTGAATCCTGTTCCCGTCCAACATTTCCAGTAAGTTTAATGATAGTTAAAAGGAAATATCTTATGTATTTTATAGTTTTAACGATAAAGTGCATTTTTGACGTACTCGATTAGGTAATAAATTTTAAATACCATTTTCTTGTAAATTTTGTATTACATGTATTTAACTTCTATAAATATAGGTGACTATTCGTTCTATTAATGTAAGATTAATTTCTCTTATCTAGAGTATAGATCAGATAAGAAGTAATAATCAATTTGAGAACCTGATTATCGCAAATGCAAGCAACATTCCGTGAATATTTGGGTCACAACTTAGAATTCCACCAGCAAAAAAGAAGGCGAACAAAAGATGAAATAGAGAAAGAGAACGACCAAACGAGCAAGCGAGAGAGAAGAGGGGAGGGGGAGGGGAAGGAGGGGCAAGCTGCGAGCGGATTAGAAAGATTTCGTTGGGGATTTTTGCCGGGGATGGCTGCCGGAGTTGGATTCTTTTATTCTAAGTGTGAATTCCTCGCTCGCGGAATTTACCCGCCCTCCCTCTCCTACCGCCTACACACGCAGATGTACACACACGCATGCACACGAACGAGGATGCACATGCATGCGCACGTGTACGTGTGCTTGTCAGCGACGACGGAGCCGGAAACGGCGTGTCGGATGAGACGGAGTTAACTCAGGTTGATTTACCCCGGCGGTGGCGCGGCGCTCCAGACACGTAGCGCCAGATTTAGTGAGACGTCGTGACGCCACGACGGATACATAGATATCTTCCAGGAGCGTACACCTTCACCCTTGCACCGTCCAGGCGCTGTCTGCCGCGACGCGAACCCCGCTCTTTCTCTCTTCCTTTCTTGCCATCGCTTTGCGATCCTCTCGGTCGTCCTTACGCTATCCTCCCCTTTCCTCTCTCTTACGTTCTTCCCGCAAACGGGAAGTAGCCTGCTCACATAAATTAGAAGGACGACATCTCGAGAGCGTTGCAGAAGGACAGAACACGAGTAATAGTAGAAGAAAGAGAGAAGGAACGGAAAAAGAGGGACGTATACATACAAGATGATAGGAAAGGGACGACGGATATCGCGTGTTTAACAATGTTCAATGATCCCGAAAGATTTGTAACAACCCATTTCAGTAACGCTATTTTGGAAGTTAGAAAATAACAGATATACGTGTGTACGTATTATAAATAATTACAAATAAGAGAATCTCGTGAGAAAAATGTTAATCTATCAAAATTTAATAATAAAATCATCTAAATTTTATTCCATTATTGCCGATTATTATTCTTTTTCTATATATCAAATTGTGCCGAAAATCATCCATTAGCCGCACGTTCATCCGGATGTGCATAAAAAAAAAGACATCCTGTATTTAATATTGTCGGGACGCGTTCGATCAGATAAAACGCGAGTAGATGGGATGCGTATACACGCATCGAAGGCACACGCCGGCATAATAATAAAGGTTCGGCCCATTGCGATCACCTGTTCATTCCGAAGTGTACAGCGGACGCGCGGTGTCGCGCGACGCGGTCGGATCGTCGGGGTATTTATCGCTATCCGAAATACATTCATTTTCATTTCGGACATTACGCGCAGGTGGAGGAGAGGGCGACTGGTGCGGGGAGTGATCGGCATGGGGATCCGAGGCGGGAGACACCACCGGCAGCGGCAGGGTATTACCAAGAGCCAATGATATAGTGACTATTACCGTCACTACATACCCGAGCACAGAGTGATGGCGGGTGACTGCGTGCCTCGATAGCGCTAAGCCTCGGGGCAGTAAAATACATTGGTCCGGTGGCTGTGATCCGGCCGTATCAATGCTGCTCGGCCGTTATGTGTGACCCGCCACCCTCCAACGGTCCTACTACCACCCGCACCCTCCCCCTCCTCGCACCCATTTCAACTCCCGTCTCCCTCTCCCATTGGAATCCTCCCGTCCAGCGTCGCCACCCTCTTTCAGACCGTCCATTCTACGGCCCTGTGCGATGCCTCAATACGACCACGTTATACGGCATGTCACTTCGTGATGTATCGATGTGCCATCTCTAAAGCAAGATAGAAGTTGATGGGATAGAGAGGAGAAAGAGAGATAACTAAGGTTATGAGAGAAATTGTCGATTTTATTAGCGATTGCAACACAATTTTCGCGCACGGTGTTAACCCTGGCAAAGATCATATTTGATCTTTCGTATCAAATAGAATAGTTTCTCTCAGTGAAAAAGGTAATGCTGTGGGCAGACAGACGCTCGAGGGTAATAAGCGCGCTTTGTGAAAAATCAGATACAGATAATGCATAATGTTA
>NW_017259228.1:209088-225941 GCF_001594045.1 Atta colombica | reverse complement strand
TATATATAGAGAGAGAGAGAGAGAGAGAGAGAGAGAGAGAGAGAGAGAGAGAGAGAGAAAGAGATGTGTACTACAACTCAGAGTTTATGTTTGTATATATTTTTTTTTATACGTCAAACTATATTTTACTATATTCTCTTTATATATCACTCCTTAAAAATATCACAATTCGAAAAATGTGTTTTTGAGTTATTACCATAAAATATTATGGATGACTTAGATAAACATTATTCCATTAATCATCACAAATGAATTAACTTAATTTCATAAAAAGTCGTCAAAGTCATTAAAATTTAAAAAGGTTTTTTTTTTAAATTAAGACAAAAATGACATTTGATTATGTTAAGAATATATTCTTTTTGCAAATGTTATTTGATTAGTTAATAATTTTCTGTCAAATTGAAAAATAATTTTTTCCTTTTTCTAAGAAATTTGATTTTTTGAGTTGTGTCACTTTCGAAGGAGCGATATGTACAACGTGAAATGTTTTGCTATCAAGTATTATTATTAAGTTTAACATCTAGGAAAAGAAGATTAAGGAAAAAGATTGAAATTTACTCTTCTTTATTTAATTAAAATAAAAACAAAAAAAGTTGGATATTTTTGAATGTATATATAAAAATTTGAGAGCGCAAATATATATTAGTGATATCTAGTTTTGTGATATCTAGTTTTTTTTTGTTAATACCGTGATAAGATTTAATTGAGATTAATATATTGATTGAAATACTAGTTTTCCTATGACGTTATTTAATAATTCCATTTTTTCGCTTAATTATCCTAAAAAGAATTGATAACAGTTATCAAATGTGTTAAAAAAAAATATTTTAATTAAACGTAATATAATAATATAATAAAAAATAATTTTACTTTTCTGAACTTTTTATAATTATTCTCAAACGGTTAGTTATATTTTTATGTTTATTATGTAATATTTATTAAATGTTTAGAAAAATAAAATTATGCTTGGTTATATTAATCAAACATCTAATTGAAAAGATTTCACTTAATAATTGATAAGTACGTATTATCAAGCTTTTTTTCAATGTAGCCCCTTTAATATTTGAAAATTAGATTCTGTTAATTGTAATTATTTTTTTATCAGTATACGGTATATGGCAAGATATCGTATTCAGAAAGCGAATAAAATTATTAGATATCATTTCTGTACGGGAAAGCTCAGAATGACAGCGATGTGACAGCTCGCTGCAGTACGTGCAAACGGGAAAGCGTAATGCGGAAGGGCTAAAAAGAACGAGGGTGGTTGGCACCATCCATCGAAACGTCCGGGACTCGATTCGCGGGATCACCGTTAAGACACCGCAGGGAGAACGTGCGGCTGACTGAACGCTGCCGCCCGCGTCGGTAAGAAAAATTAATCGTATTCTTCTCCGGGCAAATCCAGGCCCCTTTATCCGTGGCAGTGCGAATACCCTGTCGTTTGTCAGGAATAGTGAATTAATGATGATTGCTACTCGGCTCAGGCCGAATGAGTCCCACGCTCGTCCACCCTCCCATCGTCATCCCGCGGCCGCCCCTTCGCGCCCGCCGTACGCAGCCCTGCTCGTTTACTTTAATGCAATCATTAACGGGACGCGGCTACATCATTCTTCCCGCTTTTTCTCTCTGGTTGCTGAAACGTGTTTCCATTTTTCCGCACGCGCTCAGCCTGGAACGTGCGAGGAACACTCGAGCTTTCGTGAGGCAACCTAATGCGTGATCCAACCGATCCTCTAACAGATCAGGTTGCTTGGAATGATTAACTCGTAGACTATTCACGTTCAGGCCATTCTCTTACGTTTAAGAAATTATTAATTTATTACTAGCGTCTATGTTCAAATACATAAGGTTTCAAGATTCTAAGCATTATTACCCTTTATGTCCGGTTTATGTCTAGATGTATAGCAATTCTCGTAATAATCTTAGCTGGCAATTAAAAATTTATATAATAATTTTCTTTGCAATTAAGAGAAAAAGTTTTATCAAAAAAATGTCAAAAATTAACGTTTTAAGTATATATGTCTAGCAATAAAAATACGATAAAATACGATAAAAATTCAATCTTTTGTTAAATTTTCTAGAATTAATCTATAAGATTATATTATAATTATTGTAGATTATTTTTCATAGCAACTATAGTTTACAATATTATAATTATTTATTATAATCTATAGCAACAGAATAAACTTATAATATATTGATAAATTGTAAAAATATTCAATGTGTCTGTTGATCGTAACAGCTTGGTTGAACTTAAATTGAACTACGCACGCCTTCGAACTGACTGCTGCTTATCTAGTGGCGTTTGCCTAGGGATAATGGACCTGACAAGCATAATTTCGCGTACCCTCGTGCCTCGACCGCTGTCATAAGCGTACTCGACGGTATTAAGTCGGGTGTTAAGGCGCGGAGAGAGTTCACCCAGCATGGACGGCTCAAAGGTTTCCCTTCCGTTTCTCGGTGGTCCAGTACGCGCGATTAGATCGTCAACTGCGGGATAATTAAGGAAGACGGTCGGACGAAAATCCCCTTCTCGCCTTCGCAATGCCGCCCCGACGGTCGCATGCATATTTAACGAGTTGGCGAGGCCGCGGGCGTAGAAGACGCTCTTCTTCCTTTAACTCTCGTGGCACACCGGACTGCTCCTCAGTCCGGAAATTGCTGAAGTTTCTCACACCTAAGAGCGGTGAGAAGAAGACCGAAAGAACTGCAACGACTAAGATGGTCTGGATGACTAAAATCAAACTACTGTGCCTCATTACGGAACGTTTCGCTTTGTGTAACTCACTGAAATGCGACTGCAGGAAGTTAAGAAAGGAAATAAAGCTCGAGGGCATAAGATCAATCGGTTACGTTACATTCAGATCATGAATCTAAGAAATAGTATGCAACCTAGATCTTTTATCAACAGAAACTATTTATTCCGAAATTATCTAACTACAGACGTTACATAAATTATTCTAATTTTACGAATTTTTTTAATATAATGGAAATATATATAAAAACTTAAAAAACTGTGTGTTTTTCTTCTTCTAAATACAAATTTCTTGTGCTAAAATATGTAATTATCTTATTTATAACACACAAAATAACGAAATTATTTGACATCTAAATATTTGCAAGTATAAATACTCAAGTTTAATATAGCAATGCGTATATAAATAGTAGGAAGGGTTAAATGATGCGCAGCAGCATTACGAATGAAACGCGGCTACAATTATATCGATATATCAATACCAGACGGGAGTAGGATCAAAAGTGGTGTGCGATAAGCAATTATTAACTATACTCCGTAACAGCGATTAAGCCCTTTCCGCATCAGACGAGTAAAAGCGTTCTGTTATTGACACAGTCGCGCGTCATCGCGCAAACGATGATTATTTGTTTCGACTGCGGCGACGAATGCATTTGTCAGCGCGTGCTTCGTGAAACCACGCATTTGCCTCAAGGGCGTCATCGTTCACCAGAACCCCGCGTTACGTGGCTCCCTTGAACGAGAGAGGGCGAGAGCGAGAGCGCGCGCTCGCAGGAAGAAGGAGAGACGCCGAGCTTGTTCGCATCCAAGCCAGTACGTAGACACCCACACCAGGATGAAACCACTTCATCGCCGTTTAAGGCAGATAAGCAGCAGCTATCCGTAACCTCTCTTCAACTGCGAGGAGACTGGGCTTCCTCGGAGGCGCTAGAAACCCGAAGTGAAAATTTGCGAGACGTTTATACACGCCGCTAAAAATAATTGCTCCGTTCTTTTAGAATTTCTGTGAATCACTTCTCACGTGCAATGACGTATATTCTCTCAATTTAAAAATTCACATCAAATAGTTTTAGAAATTTAATTAATATAACCCTATTGTAAGAAAACTGAAATTAATTTTATAATGATTTTTTTATACAGATTAATATACAGTTTAACATAATCAAATAAATAACGATAAGAATAAATCAATAAAGATAAATACATCCTTATCACAAGAAATAAAGATTATATTTGGAACAAAAGTTCGTAGCGCTACAAATTTCAAAATTCAAGCAGCTATAATTTTATTACAGATGAATAAAATTTTTAATTTAAAAAAGTGTTTTAAAGCTTAAAACCTCTATTTTCAAAAAGTCATTATATATCTTTTGAATTTCGATGAATTTGGTTATATTCATATAATAGAAAACTATTAGTTGTACAAAATGAGAAATTTTCTTCTCATCATAGCAGGCCTATTATGTGCCAAAAAAAAATACAAAAATTTTTGATTTTTTAACATAAAAGCTTAAAGTTTTTTCTACACAAAATCATTTTTTAATAATATTCCTAAGATTTTTTTTTTATTATCGAGTTAATTGCAATTCAATATAAAAAGAATTCAATATAAAAAGAGCATTTTGACTTTAATTTTATTAATTACATAATTTTATTAAAAATCATCGTACCGCAGTTTAAAAAAAGCAAATTCTTAAAGTTGAAACTTCGCTCTATCGAATGATATAACTAAATTTCTTTAAAATCATGTAGACATAAATAAAGCAGCGCTATAAAATTTTATTAATTAAATTTTTTTATATTATATAAAATATTATATCATTTCATTAATTTCATATTATTGTTCAGAATTAGATTTTTTAAATAATCTTGATGTTTCTCGAGTTCCAGCCAAAATTATTCACGTGTAAATAGACAAAATAACATAGGCTATTCCAAGAGTCATAAATATGTGCGATCGTGTAACGGAACTGACAGTGAAGCTTCCGTCCACAAGAAGTGGCCGTAAAGCGAACGGCAAAAACGCGACAGCGCAGAAAACATTGAAGGAACTAGGAAGTGACTGCTAATTGCCGTGCAGCTGCAATGCTATCTGCACTCCCTATTTGTCGGGTCGACCCGTCGAGTTTATTTTATCGTCATAAAAAACTTGTGGAACTTTGACTGTGTGCGATATTCATCCACCGCACTCACTTCTCCATCCTTATCAACGTGTTTATCCCAAGGAATGCAATTTTACGAGTATTTAGGAATCTCGAATGATGCCATTATTCTTCCTCGCGCGATATGTGGAAACGTAAGAAAGCTTAAAAATCTCAAAGTTCCTTTGCCATTATATTTATATAAAGTTGAAATTGAATTTTATCAATGAAAACAAAATTCACTAAACCTAAATGATATTGATTTTCTTTCTTCTGATTAGTTAAATTCAATCTCAATATCTATTCACATCTTGCCGCATAGTAAACAATATAAAACAATAATTTCACTCAGCAAAAAAAGCAGTTTTGCTATTATTATGAAATTCTTTAATAGAATTGATTTATATATTTAGATTCAGTGAGAAGCTAAGAACAAGACCAATCATATTAAAATATTTTATAACATTTGCAAAGTTTTGATTTTCCTGTTTAACGTAATGTGAATTTTTATGCAGATGCTAGGATGTTTGTCACGTATCTCGCCTCTTCCGAAGAATCAAATAATTTTGATCTATTAATATTCACTTCGCTTCTGGAGCCTAAAATTTACATTTTGATTCTCTTAAAAAATTACCCCTCCTCACTTCACATTATTATCATAGACTATAGTGCTATTCAGGATTTATAGTTTTGGATTCAAAATTAAAATATGTTGATTCATAGGTCTGTTTTTTATAGCTGAAATAGTATACATTTTCTATATTCAAAAATGAAATAGATATAGGCTTGAAATTTAGTAAAAACAAGAAAAAAAAATTCTTGTGTAGTTTAACAGCAGCAATAAAAAATCTCATCTTATTGCCACATTAATGTTCTCTATTACGTGATATTCAGTCTCAGAATGAAGTTAGTTTGAGATTGTTAAAAGTTTTTAATGTGTCATTCCATACTACTTAAAAGTATATTATTACTTTTTGAATTCTTTATTTCTTTATAATAATGGTAAAAAGCGCTTTAGTTTCCACGACGGTATAACGTGACATTTTCACTATATAAATATAATAACCAAAAGTCTACAACACAGTCTACAACATTATTTCATAGTCACTACCAGAATCTGATGAGTACATTGTAAATCACGCTATGAAAAACTAATAACGATGTTATTATCTTGCGAATCTCATGAAGTCTGAAATGAATTCATCCACATGCTTGTATCTTGGTAAGATGACTGGCATCTGTATAAAAGGCAGAGGCCAGCGGGGAAATGCCTGAAGAATTGCACAGCAAGAAGAACAACGAGATGCTAGATATTTGCATAAAAGCACCTTAATCATCGTCCACTTATCATCTTCATGCAATTAATAAATTCTAAAATAAATGCACGTAACCACGTTTTCGTTTCTTCTCAAATCGAGCTCACACTTGTGTTTTTTTATACTATCTTGAGAAAATCGCAAAACGATTTGCGTATGCATCCTATCCAAACAGAAATCGACGATTTGGAGTGCAGTTTCGAGTGGAATCCACGACGAGTCTATCCATTGTTCCACGTATCGGTAACCAGCGCATGATCAATGTTCGTGAACTATTCGGCGCGATCTGCACGTTAGAGGACTTATGCTGATGTCGACCGTTCGTTCTCCAGTGCAGACGCGGCCACGGAAGCACCACTCCTCGAACAATCGCTCTAAGATTCTATGCCCGCGGAATGGCCGTTAATTTATACCGAATTACGAGCCGAGCCGCTATTATCGAGTGCGGCATGTGAATCGAAAGTTTGGCGCCTGTCGAACTTCGACGAGTTTCTGATCCCTGTTCCGGCCTTACTAACTCGCGTATTGTCTCGCGATAGTCATTATTTAGCATTGAACCTGGATTTCATTGTGGTCTCGCCGAATACGATATTAAATAATAACGCGGCTTAAAATGTAAATATAAATGTCTTTTGATAGTTGTGGTACGATATGCACAACTTTTCTTTATTCGTGTCTAGAGAGATTCTATTTTTATTTAAAAAATAACGCATTCAATGAAATATTAGTGTCTTGATAAACCTTTGTTCTCTATACACTGTGTTCGTGTAGTAGGATTAAATATTATTACATGGAAAAAATGATTTTACTGAAAAATCTAAAATTTTATTGAATACAGATCTAAAAATAATTTGAAAACTTAAACTGGTTGCTAGAATATCACATTTTTTTGCAACATTGTTTATCATTTTTTAATATTTTCAACGTAAATATTTTGATGGATATTTGAATATTTTATGATCCAACAAAATTATTTTCAGATATGTATCTTTTCAGATTTTTCAGCAAAATTATATTTTCCATGTATATAGGATCAATATTGCTATCTTTTAAATGAAAATTTGAGAAAAAAAGCTCATACACAGATAAAATTGCTTATAAATTTTTATGTTTGATAAAACGACTTGAAGAGATCGGGAAAATGTCAATATACAAATACTCTGCATTCTTCTGCAATCAATCGAAAAGCACTTATTACTGTAATCTACGTAAAAATTCATTTTCCGTATGTTTGTCGAACATTCAATCTCGAGATAAATTATCCCTTCTACATATCGAACGATCAACGAACGAGAGCACACAGAGAGCGTACGGCTCTTAACGATCCTTGCATAATCTCGCCAATCCGTTATTCCGTTGTAATAAACAGGCCACCGTTAATAGGACGAGGTAGCACGCAGGCTGCGTGGGAGTACGGAGCGAGGCTCGCACAATTCGTAGTGCCGCCACGCTGGTAAAATAGTAACAGCAGATGGTACAGCAGGGATGAAACCGGCGTGAGGTGCCGGAGGGTGCAAAGAGGGGGTTACGCGGGGGAGAGTTGGCGGCTGGCTCGGTGGCGAGGCGAAGCAAGTTGTATCTCACAGATCTGTCGCGTGATTAAGCTTATTAAACGCTTAACTCACGGTGGGCTGGTTCTGCTCTCTGTCTCATCCCCTTCGCCCCACCTTTCGTTTGCCCCGTAGCGTCTCTCGCACCGCAAACTCACCTCCTCTCGGTGCCGCGCCGTCCCTATCTCCGTTTCTCTCGCCGTCCGCTACCATAGTTTTGCAAGGCTGGTGTCGAGTGGATTCACGGGTGTGCGGGGAGGGAGGCGCGATGGGTGCAAGGATGATAGAAACAAGGAGAGGAGGACCCGGGTCGGCGAGCGAGGAGGTCGAGAGAGAAGGCAAGACTGCCAGAGCAGCCCTGCACACCAAATCATTGTTATTACGGAATATTACGCGGCTGTATCAGCCGTGCAGACTCCGTGGCCAATAAAGTGCGGTTACGTCCCTAATATGGTGAATCTCAATTTTCAGCGCCCGTTCGGTGAGACGCCGAAGCCACCGCAACCTCCTATTCGCGAAGAGCTGGGAGACACGGGGAAACGGAAGATAAGATGACGGAAAGGTGAACAACAAAAGAGAGTAAGTACAGGATGCATAGCCTCGCGGATGCAGATTGAGTTGCGGTGCAGGTACGAACCACAATGCTCGTTGCGAAATTAATCCGCGCGGTTCGTTATTACAGCAGTTTACATCGGTCGCGCTTTTGTTGCTGAGCGCATCGAAACATGCCGAACAATTCTTCTTTGTTAATGGCGTCTGTTTACGATATAAAACTGTTTGTCCGCGATAATGGCCGTCGCAATGCGTACCGATAATTATTTCGAATTACGAAATCGCAGAATGGGCTTTTACATGGAATTACGGAGCGCAATCATTCTCGTGTGCATGAACGTCGATCGTGGGATGGCCGCGTTCCGATTATTTTGCTGGCCGATTCATTGCGCCGACCGCTAATGGGGAAACAAAATCGCACCTTTGATTACAATGGAGTCCGTTAATGCGCACGCACGGCGAAGAGTTTTGTTGTGCTCAACCGATGAGAAAAATATGGCCAATTAAAACGCGTCTGATGTGTAAGTGACAAACGGCAAACATACGCGGATGAATTAACATTGAGATATATGCTTCACTGCACTCTACATGAAAGTTTGCGAGGATAATATAGTCAAAGGGGATATTATACATGTCTATGTACATAGAATCGCAATGATAATTACAAAAATAAAAATAATGATGCAATGATATAAAGAAGTCGAGTAATATCGTGGAATCTTTGTCTCGATTATATACAGTGATAAAAACTCTAGCGTTTTCAAAAATGATACGTGCTAGATTCGCGCGAAGATAATCGCCCGTTTTACGCTCCACAATTCTCGCTTCCTGATTCGCATATCACGACACGACGTTCGCACGGATGTAGCCGTTCCTCTCGTTGCGAAGGTCGGACGTGACCCAGCCATCGTAAAATTCGGCCGCCACAGCAGCGCCGGATTTTCTGCGGAATATAACGCCGATTAGCCGTGCCGTCGCTCGATAAAATAATTTATCGAATATATTTCAATTTCACGCGTATTATGCCGCCCCGAAAGAGTAATTCAATGGAAAATATAAATATTCATTTGCGGGGATTTAAAGCGAACCATTCCGCTCTGCCTCTCCCCCGCCCCCTCCCCCTCTCCTCTCTGCCGCCGCTCCCCTCCCTCCCCCCCTGGCTCGCGATACTCTCTTTCTCTCACTGCTCATCCACTCTCCACTGACCACTCCCCGTCCTCACCCTCCTCCTCCCCCTCTCCTCCGCTACCTCACTCTTTTATCCCGCTCTCACTCACTGATCATCCCTCTCTCGAACGACCGATGATTTATACCGGCAAAATAATAATTTAATTTCACCGCAGTTGGGCACGATACAAAATTGCACGACAAAAATAATAAATAAATTTTGCGCTGGTCGCTGATGTCGATTTCAGCCCGCTACCGCACCCCCTTTCGCTGCCCCCGCCGCTCACTCACACCTGTGCATACTGGTCACAGAGCATTTTTATACACGCCTTTTTTTTATTGTCAAAAATACCTGTAGGATACCGACGGCTCGGTGTGAATGTGCGCGGGTCAGTGTCGATTACACGGATACGCAAGTTAGTAATACATTCCGAACATACAATGGTAAGCTCGAAAAGCTCACTATGTCGTGTAAAACGCGAAACCGCGGTTTCCCAAATAAACTCGGCCGAATAAACTCATACAGTCACATTTTTTTCACGTTATAAAGGAGGTTTGATGCCCGCGAATTTTGGATTGGCGTTAAAAGAGCAGCTTCCCAGATTGCACAATTTTCCAAACACATTCGACGGAGCATCTGATTTAATTAACGAAGACTCGCAATTTGCACGTCTGGTTCGATGAATTTATAAATGTTAGATTACTCGGAATATGATATCTGTAATATTAAATACTAGTACTTATGCGTTGTAAATCTTCGTAATTAGAATTATATTAATATATTAAATTAACATAGTTATAGAAACTTATATAATTACATATTTAAGAAATAAGCTATTTAAAGAAATTAAAACGCGAGTGAAATGAGATTTGAAACAATTTAAGAATAATAGCTATAAAATTGTTGTATATATAAAAAATAAAAATGAATCAAACTTAATAAATAAAAGTAAACGAAATTTAAGAAAATTATCAAAGGTTTGTTCGTCAAGCGAATTCGTAAACTGAAAACAGAAGATGAAAGTATCGTTTTGTAAATAAGCTTCAAGTAATATTAATTTATAATTTGTAAATGAGCAATCCCATTTTGGAGTCATCCCCTTTTTATTTTTACTTGACTTGGCATAATTTGCTAACGTTTTATATTATACGAATCTAAAATCAAAAATGAAAAATAAAAAAATGGTGATTCTAATATGATGAACAGAATTCCAGAAAAATAATATATTTATCATAAAGTTCGGGAGTTAAAGAATTTTTAATTACAAAGAGTAACATCAAATTTCTCATTTTGCTTTACTTAAAATTCATCAGCGCAAACAATTATTATTGATTTTTAAACTCTTATTATGAGTCCTGTAACAGATCTTTTTAGATCTTTTCATTGGAAGTTACTATCCTTTTGAAATTCAACATTTTTAAGTTACATTCAAATTCAGCGATATTAAAAGCTTACCAATACCGAATTTTACATTAATCAAATTGTTCTTTTTTTAAATTTAAATTTTAGAATTCTGAAGTCAGAATCAAATTCAACGATCCTTAATAATAAGATTTTCTTTAAATTTGTTATTAAAAAGCCTCTGTCCTCGAAGGATTGATAGAATTGTAAAATTCTGTCAATACTTTGGACCGCGAGCGTAAGTGACCTTCGACATCGAGACGAGCGGAGTGTCCCCATGTGCATGAAATGGTTTTGCGGGGCCCGGCACGATGTACTATCCCGGGTGCAGTGCTAATGGTCGCTGAACAAACATTCATTACAGGCCCCCTCCCCCATAGCACAAGGCAGGAGTGGCGGCGACGGCGATGGCGACGATAGCGATGGTGCCGCTCGTTGATGGTAGTGGTGGTGGTGGTGATGGTGGTGGTGGCAATATTGTTATCTTAGATTTATAGATGTAACGGATGGCGGACACTACCCGCTGTGTGCGAGGACGGGCTCGGACATTAAACGCGGTACCGTCATAGCGGCCCTTCCAAGCGCGGCCGTTTTACCACCCTTTGAAAACCTACCATCTCCGCAGAAAGCCGCCAGTGCGCTGCCGACGTTGCGGCATCGTCGAATTCAGAATCTTGTCCTGCTAGCTTTCAGCGGAAGCACAAGAGGTGTATGGCTTTTTCGGTCGATCTAACCATAAGAAATGGAAATGTTGCGTAAATATTTGCCGATTTAGAAATATTAAGTTATATATACGGAAAGAACGATTTTGCTGAAGTAACTAAAAATTCAGCTAGATACAGAGCTTAAAATAATTTTGTTGAAATAATTTTGGAATCTCAAGTATGATGAGCAAAAAGCTTTTAACATTTTTAGCAACTTAATTATTAATAAGCTAACAAAATTTTCAGATTTGTCTATCTAGCTAATATTTTAGATATTTCAACAAAATGCCGTATGTGTAACTACATGTTATAGTTTGAAAAATATAAAAAGATATATAACTACATCGAATCCGAGGTATTATATAACTTAATAATTGTATACGCTATTGTTCTCTCAATAAAATAAATGTTAAATAATATATCGCAAATCATTTCAGATCGAATAATCGAAAGCATCACCAAGAATTCGCATCAATTCAAATAAATCTTTGAAGAATGGAAATTACACAAGTCTAACTGAACATTTCGAATCTCATCGTCAATAAAGTAACAATAAAAGCGCATGTGATTCCCAACTCAATGCTCGGATGGTGCGCTTTCTCGGCGTCTTCGTCCTCGGTGGAGAACACCGGTTCGTCGACGACCGGCCGGACGACCCCGAAGCCGCGGTATCTGAGACACTTGACGCCATTAGCGGCTCCAAACTGCTCCTCGCGCAGTTAAAGTGATTTGCGACTATCCGTAGCCAGAAACCAGCTCTCCGCCCCCTCATTCTCCTGCCCCCTGCCTCGTCCCGTCTCGCTCATGCAGATCCCCGCTTTCTCTCTTTTGCCACCGACGATCCAACTCGTCGCTCTTCCTTCTGCACCGTCGTCGGCTTCCACTGGCGAACCCTGAACCGCACCAGCCACCTCGCCACCCTTCCAGGATTACCGGGGAGACCAATTATTATTCCCACGGCGAACAATGGCACGACGACTCGAAAACGACGCTTCCGCCTCGAAATATCGGTTCCCTCTTTCGCCGGAGCGCTTTGTCCGCGCGGCGAGTATTCTCGCCTGCCCCCTTTGCATTTTTCGGCGATAAATATGCGCGCGCGACGTCGAGAATCCGCGCGAGGCCGCGGGAGCGATATCTCTCAGGAGGGCAAACAGAAAACTCTTAGCGGTCGCCGTCGTGTTCCGAGTCCATAATGCCACTGAAATACGGTTCGCCCTCTGTTACGTACGTGATCGATAATCGAAACCGCAACGCGCGACGCAAAGGAGACCGATACCCTTTACAAGTCACGATATCATCCCTTCTCGTTTCCCGACCCGATATTTCCGCGACCTGCTCTACCGCCACTTTTATTAACCCTTTTTAATGCATATTAACTAGTCTCGAGCTCAGCAAAAATTAATGGAAGAATTACAGTGGGCCGAGGGTCGCGAGCGGCCGCGGAGGCAGAGGGATGACAAGGGGAGGTTGGAACGACCCCCGGGCGCGCGGGAGAACGCATTCGGGAATATCACCGTTAGCACTTCCTATTAGCGGGGTTCTTCATTGGCGCGGCCGGTCGCCGCAGCCCTCTCGCAAACGATATCGTATAAACGTGTCGTTAATTACTTACACCGCGCCCGCGAGAGCTTTCCACCCTCTCTTACGAAGCACTTCTCTCGGTTCCGCTACTCTCATTCCCCTTCTGCATTCACGATCTTCTCGCCACCAATCTCGTCACGTTGCGACGTTACGACCCGCTAAAGAAACAAACGTTTATTAGAATTTAAAAAAAAGTGATTATTGCGCGTCGACAATGTTCCTCTCTCGAACGCGCCTCCACCTATTACTTCCGTTACCAGTTAAAGGGGATTATCTCGTGAATGGTCAGATGACAGGAAGATGCCCAATCGCGACGTCATTTTTCTCGAACCTCCCTAGAATTCAGTTTCTCCGGTCAGACAGAACGAGAGATTCACCGTTCAATAATGCTCGATCGCGTGAGTCCGTATTATATGTTTGCCTTCAATCGATTTTTTGATGTCGTTTGGACGAGATATCGAGGGTCGACTACTCGATCGGTCGACATAATTGGAACAAGCATAAGTGTATGTTTATTGCGCCGGTTCGTAAAATTATGTAGTTTAATTTGACAAATTGGCGATTATGATTAATGAGCATCGGCCGCTAGTTAACGGGACGGCTCCCGTCTCGTTCGTTATCATCCTGCCAACCAATTATCCGAAATTTGACGATGTGGACGGCGGTTGTCTGCGTGTCGCGATAGTGGTCACCCGGTTAGTGCAACTGTGATCGGAATGTCGAAAAAAATATCGTTGATGAATATAATTATTTGCATAACGTATATGGGGAAATGAATAAGATTCAATATAAAATATATTCCGGAAAGATGTATGTTAAATTATTTTGCTTAGTCGTTCAAACATAGATCCTTGTTGCATAATTTTTAAACTTTTTCAAAACTTTTTTAAAACCGACATTCATAGTTCTTATTTTAATTTTTCAAGATATTAAGATAACTATTGTCTTAAGATACTAACATGGCTGGCTTGATATTTTAAGATATAAACTAATTTGTAATGGCAAGTAAGAGTAAATAATGTGCGGTGCGCTATAATTATATAATGTAAAGTATATTTACAGTATATTTTATTACATATGTAATGCAATGTTTGAGCCATAACATAACTATCCATATAATGAAATTGTAACTATATATACATATTATATGTATAATTATAGCACATTCATTATACCGCACAGTTATAGTCTCATTCATTCTTATATGTATAAGCTTATTACTTGAATTTTTGAATTTTGAAAGTCCATTAGAAGATGATTTTTATTGTTGATATTATAAGATTGATATTATAAGGTATTTAAAAACGATTTTAAATAGAAGAACAGTCTATAATTACCGGGCTAGATCCGATTAGTCCGAGAAGTTGAAATCTTTATTAAATTAGCTAGATTGGTGTACATTCTCCCCCTCCTCTAAGAAATAAATAACAGAAATATAATGTTAATATTACAAATCCACATTCAACAATATAATTATTATGTACAACACGTGTTATATTACATTTATCTTATTGAATGTAATATAAATGTTGTTGAATGTAAAATTATTCTATTGATGTTACGTTACTGTTAATAGATGTTTATTGAGTTATTAACCTTCTAATTAAAAATATTATCCATATGTATGTAGATCTATCCTACACGTCACTTTTTAAGTATTAATTTATAAAATTCACCCATTATAGAGTTTGTTATATTAACGTACAAGAGCATAAGAGGCCAATCAACGGTCATCAGCTTTTTTTATTGATGGATGAGCCATCTTCCGCAAAACGCGGTGACAAATGAAAGAAGCATTAATGTGGAAAACTACGTTTTTAGTATGATGCGTTTAAGAGTGCCTACACACAAATCGCCGTGGTACTATGTTCCACGGAGTGAGGCGCATAGCGAGTCGACGTGATTGATAGTGGTTTGATTCAGTCAGCGAAGTCCGCGAGCACACCCGCATTTTCCGGCTGATGTGCGAATCATTTATCATCTCTGGCGAGGATCCCGAGGAGACCGCTCTTTTTCTTTCATGTTTCCCCCTTAACTTTCAGGTCGGATTCTCATTGTGGCATTAAGCGGTCCATCGTTGACAGGTTAACTGCTGATCTCAAAAGATGATTCAAAAAATATAAAAAAACGTTTCATCTTTCTACGTAAATCAAAGTGCGCTCCTGTCCTATTTTTACCATGTGAAGAATCTAGTCTGAGTCTAGATACCGATTCCGGGACACCCCACGTAGCCGGTCTGCGAAGTCGCGAAGAAGTGTAGCGTAGCCGCACTAAAATTTCAGCTAAATAACTACGCGTGACGCAGGGCGCTTAAGCGCCAAAATGAACGGGCGCTATTAACGATTAAAAACAAAAAAGGAGCAGCGACAAGAACGAAAAGGGAGAAAGGAGCAACAAGGAAGCGGTAGAAAAAGGCGAAATATGAGCGCAGTTAATAACACTTTGCGGGAAATAATACTGCGAGAAAGGCCGCTTACCGTGACAAATAACGGCTCTCTCTCTCTTTTCCTCTCTCCTTTCTTCTCTTCTCCTCTCTCGGCATACTCTCTGCCCGCGCCTTCACCCCTTTGTTGCCCCTTGTGTGAGCATACACCTCCTATCCCTTCTCCATTCACACCCCCGTTCTGCGAATCGTTTACATTCCCCATGCATTTTTCCACGACCCTCCATGTGCACGCACTCGAGATGCGTAAACGCAGTTGGTCAATTCCAGTACTCGAATCAATGGACGTGCCAGAGAAGAAGAATCAGGCTGTTGTCAGGTATTGTAGCTTCGTTTAAATTGATACGGTCATCTATTGAGAATATATCATGACACAAACGCTTTGTATACCTCTCTCCACATTCTTTTGTATCGCTGGACGAAAAAACGCAATTAAATTATTTTTCTCCCGTAAAAACATAATTAAATATAATTTCAACATATATCTAATTTAAGATTCAACACTTTTTATCAAAGTATTTGATATTGGAAAAATGAAGAATTTTCGACGAACGATAACGATCTTCCATAAAGATTCCTTTGATGATAAATCATATTTAAATTTACTACAAAAATCTGAAAAGGCATTCAATCGTTTCGGAATAACATGTACACAAAGGTAGAAAATTTAAGGAGCCAATAAAATGGAATATATTTTATGATATCTAATGTCGCGCATCGTGAAATATTTGCTTCTACCTCGTGGTCGCAAAATTTACTCGTTTTGCGCTGATTGGGTCACACTCGAACGCTCAACGTAACGCACGGCGGAAATATCGCTCTGAAAATCCAGGTCGGCCAGCTCTCGTCGCGCCGCTCGATTTTGCCTTATCACTGTGGATTTATTTGTTTCCTCCTTTTTTCCCGCTCTCCATCGAACCTCATTAGGTCGTTCGGCACTGTCGACGCGATAACAACGTCACCCGGCGTTCAGCACGCGCCCGTCAGCGCTCGAAACATTCACAGTTGACAGATGTCACGTGCTGGCCCGCGTCAGGCCTGTCACCTGTCAACCACCAGTCCGGACGAATTACGCGCTACAACGAGCATGTGTTACGTCTCGAATAATGCGCGGAAAATTTCAGTGAACTATCATTATATCGGCCGATACCGCGCTCGTGTATGTACCTTTGACAGAAAGCTGATGGACAAGCGGAGAGACAGAATACAGTTCCATCGGCCAAAGTTTACGTGCGACTCGGC
>NW_017259228.1:200477-208988 GCF_001594045.1 Atta colombica | reverse complement strand
TATATATAAATATATACATATATATTGCCCGTCGGCGCTCACCAATAATTTTCTATAAAACGTCCGCGCGCGAGCCGAACGCCCCGGTGATACTTCCTCGCGTCGAACACACGCGACAGAACCGATTATACATTACAGTATTTAAACCTGCGTGTTAACATGCAAAGAGATAAATCCTATCAAGACAATTCTGCTAACTCATTCCATTTTGTAAACTACCCCGTAATTTAGGCGGGCAATTAATTGACTTTCACTGTAAGCTATAGATTAATCGAATTAAACTTCAGAAACGTATTTTTTCTAACTAAAATCGATTTTCTTGCTACAATAATGCAAATCAAAAACTAATCGCAGACTTTATTTGATATCGAAAAATAAAGAATTTTCTAAAAATTTATAGGTCAATTTTTAATTGAATTCAATATTTAATTATTTTTAGTACAAACAGTTACGACAGTTATTTTCTTTATTATATAATATATCATAGATGCTAAATTTAAATACCTGTGATTATTGTCAAATTTACAAAATTCGAAAGACGTGCAATCGGTATAACAGAAAGAAAGAAGAAATGACAAATGTCTGTAGGACACGGCAAATGAGCGACCACCGTTGAAGAAGGCGCCGGGGCAAACAATTTCAAACACCCGGCAACGAACATTACAACGCGATATTACGTGGGATGAAATAATCCAGCCGGCTTCCGCCTCGTGAACAGGAGTAAACGAGGCTCCCGTGCTAATTGCCGCGAAAAGGGTTAACGCCGCTCGCTCCCCGTCGGCTCTCTCCAGTTGGATATCGCCATCCATATTTAATTAGCCGGCTGCGAGTGTTCTTCTTCCCCGGTGAAACGCCCACGCAGGAGGAACTGGAGGGAGACGGAAAAATCATTACGGTTCAGTCCGAGGTCAATCTAGCCATTTTCATGCCAGAAGTCGGAGGAGGGTCTAAGCTTTTTGATCTTCAACGGAAATGGTCCGGCAGACGTTCGTTACATCAATATTACATTTGAAAATATAAAATGTGACATATTCCGACATGCAAATAGAATTTTTTGTGCATAGTCGAACTTGTGTAGAAAAGACTTCGTACATATGTCCTCACGCGATTATCGATTTAAAAGCGATTCCTCGATTCCTTCGTCCTCCTTTTGTCTCGCCACGCGCTGCTCACTGTTTCTCCTACCCTTTCCCCGTAGTCTTGGCTCCGGCGATTTATTCGTATCGTCGCCATATCCGAAGCATTATTTCAAAAGGAGTGTCCACACGCCTAGGCGAGCCGAGGAACAGGAGGCAGAGGAAGAGGAGGAGGAGGAGGAGGAGGAGGAGGAGGAGGAGGAGGAAGAGGAGGAGGAGGAGAACGATGGAGGCGAAGGCTGTTTCGCGGGTGGAAAAATATTTCTCACGGCGTTTGCGAGCCCGCCCACTTCGGACTTCTCCTATTCTTCCCTTCGTTCTCTTCCACCCTTTCAGGGGACGTTCTCCACCGATGCTTGCGCTTTTCCTGACTTTATTTCACTCGGAAAAATTATCGTCGCGCTCGCGCGCGCACTCTTTGGCTCTGCTTTGTGTGCACGCTTATCTACGCGCGTGTCCATGATCTGTACGTGTGCGTATATGTTACGCGTGTGTATGTGTGAACGACGCAAGAACAATGGCACTGAATTGGCGTCTAACCGGTGAGCAATAGGTGCGTCCCTTTCGTACGAATAAAGGCGCGTCCGTTAATTAATGGTGCCGATAAATCAGTACTCGGAATAATACCCAAGGAGACAACAGGAATAGTTTATAAAGCGGCTGCGGACTGCCGATGCCTTTGCCGCTCGCGACGACGACGTCTCCCCCGATTGACCTCCATCCGAACGTAAAATGGAAAGAGGTCGCGTTCTTGCGCGACCCTTCGGTGACCATCCCCTTAACAAAAGAAACTGTCCATCTTTATCTAGCTTAGATTAGATCTGCCCGGGATAGTTAGCCTCTTCATTTATCTTGATCTGCTCTGGAACGGCAAACAGAAAATAAGATGTTTCCGAATTAATGATGTCTATGTTCGTATCTATTCTTGCTGATCTAAACATATAACGTATACACTATTCAATTCTTTTAATCCGTCTGGATTTTGAATATTAGAATATTTCCGCTGTTTATATATGTACATATATTTTCTTTACTTCCTTTTAGAAATTTATCAATCGTTTGTTGCTATACTCATACAAAGCCGTTACATGGAAAAGACAGTTTTGCTCAAGTACCTAAAAATTTAGCTAGATACAGATTTGAAAATAATTTTGTTGGAAACACAAACTGTTAAAATGTTAGAACTTTTTACAGCATTGCTCATCATATTTCAGATTCCTATGTAATTATTTATAAAGCATTTAAATTTTTAGATACCTACTTCAGCAAAATCGTTGCCACGTAATAATTAATCCATAATTATACGTAAGAAATCAGAATTATATTATCATATTATTAAGGACACTTAAAAGCAAGACATAATACTGATCGTTCATTTCTATAGAAAATCGCAACTTCTATGATATCCGCGGTTATGGCACGCGGATATAGGCTGCACCTCGCGGAAGTCGATAAAGAATTATTTGTATCAGATACGACGTCGGTCTTCTGGTTGACGTAACGTTAAAAAAAGTCCATGGCGATTCTTCAAGGCTCGATATATAGACCGCGCGCGCTTCCGACATCGTCCTTTTTTCCTGATCTTGACAATTTCATCGGACCCGCGTCGCTCGGCCCAATAATTGAGTTCTTTGTAGCTACGTCTCGCGCGAGTTGTTGCATCTAGGTTATAGGAACTGTCCGGCTGCAAGACACAGAGAGACAGATTAACGGGTTATTGTTAGGCCGATAAAACGATCGGCCAAGTAATATCGACGCGTCGCCGTCGACCCCGTCAGTTTGACCCTGTCGTGCAAATTAACTCGTAAAGTCTCGATTCGATCGGTCGCGCGTAAACGAGAAGCATTATCGCGAGGAAAGCGCGACCAGACAAGAATTGATATCGTCGTGACCTATGGCGGTTTACATTTTTTTTTTCACGACCTTCGCCTTTTTCCAACCACTCCTCATCCAATTCACTCCTCGAGACTCGCTTTTTGGTGGTAGAATCGCGCCGCGGCGGGCGAATTTATCTTAAACGCAAAGTGAACCGAACGCGGCCGCTTTGATATACGGTCGCGTAATGTCTATATTTTTATTATTTACGGACCGCGAGATAAGTGAAGGGCCTCCTCCTGCTCCGATCCCGTTCGGTATCCCCATTCCCTCTGCCAGCAGCCAAGCAGCAGGCGGGGCGTGTATGGTAGCAACGTGATAGAGTCCACGGGGCAAGAAACGCGAGCATTCATTTTGCAAGCTCGACACACATTGGTAACCTCTCAGCCCGAAGCTACCCTCTCTCTCCCTCTCTCTCTCTCTCTCTCTCTCTCTCTCTCTCTCTCTCTCCCTCTCCCTCCCTCCCCCCTCTCCTTCTCTCTGTTCTCTCTGTCTCCCATTTCTGCCTGGTCCTCTCCTTTTATCCCTTCCCACTGCCGCCACCACTGCTGCCATTGTATCGAAATATCACGCGCCTATAAATCACCGTGAGCACCGCATATTATACCTCCGAACTATTCGCGAGGGGTGGCGGCAGCAGCGGCTCTCGATGGGCGGATGGGGTGGTGCGGGGCCGGCTCGATCGAAACTGACGCGACGTCGATTATTTTATTTCCCTCCGCAGAGTCGCCGGGTTTGGCCAACAGATGGAAATCAAGCACGCGGGTCTGTCGCGCGATTCGCTCGTCCAAACGACCATAACTCATGATGAGAAACGGGGATGCCAAACAAGCAAACTTTTTTCCTATACTAGTCGTCTTTTTATGCTGTGAGTTTATAAATTATACATATATTCGAATGTTCATAAGGATATAATACTAAATAAATAATAATTTTCCAATTCCGAAAAAAGAAAAGATTAGATTAAGTTATAAAGAATATAAAATAATGTAATACATTTTTGTATGTATGTGTGTATATATATATATATATATATATATATATAGAGAGAGAGAGAGAGAGAGAGAGAGAGAGAGATAATATAATATTAAAAATTTCTTTCACGATTATATGTAATTCTAATATATGATTTGAAGTGTAATCTGCGTTATAATAAAGTTTCAGAATTGTATTAAAACATCTCATGTATATGCTATATCATACGTGAAAAAAATATCACATTTGATGCAATCTTTTAAATCAAATTTATGCAGGACAAATTACAAATGAACATTCTTTGAACGTATAACGTAATCAGTTTCTTCGCAATAAAAGACGCCGTTCTTTGTCCCCGTTTATGGCATAGTAGAGGAATTACGGGAAATTATAGAGGGGATTTATAGAGCACTCTAACGATTCATAAACATAAAGCAAATCAAGCCTGCTGACGTTCGTTTAAGCCCATTTCTCCCTTTCGTCAGCTATAATCTTGTAACAAGTTTCTATTCCGCGAGAGGAAACGCATTTCCCAAGATAATCGGTCGCGCTATCGAAACCGCCCGGTTCTCGGCCAAGATTTATAAGGATAGTTTATTGTTATTCCACCCCACTTGGTTTTATGGGTTTCGATGCGCGCCGTAAGGGTGCGTAGGGGAAAGGGGATGGCTCTGATCCACGGTGGTCGAAGGGGCGAATGTCGTCCAGTTCTGTTTCTTTCGGAGCTTTTCTCCTCGAAGCTTAAAGCGATCCCTTCTATGGTTTCACAGGAATGCTAGTCGCGGTGATAGGGATGAAGAAACGACCGCTTGCTCGAAGAGAAAGGACCGGAAAATCCAAATGATACCGATAAGAGCTATTCGGAAAGGAGAACGCCATAGATCTTTTTAATTAACGCGAGTTATAAATTAAGGCGCTCACGTACATCACTGCGATATCACGAAATGATAGGAAAGATGGCACCTTGCCAAGTTCTATTCTCAGAATCATGCATTTAGAATCTTTAGAATTCGTTCAGAAATGGACAACAGTGTAGCATATCGTTCTCTTATTTTAAAAAATAACTAAAAAACGTGATTTTCGAGTTATTATCGTGAATGAATTAAATAAATATTACTCTATCAATTATCACATAGATGAATTAGCTTTAATTTAATAAAAAAAAATCATCAAAACTAAAAAATCATCACACAACTAAAAAAAAAGATTTTTAAAAGTTGCGAGACAAAAGCGACAAAAATAATATTTGATCATGTTAAAAATATATTCTTTTTGTCGATATTATTTAATTAATCAATAATTTTTTATCAAGTTAAAAAATATTTTTCCCTTTTCGTTAATTTTTTAAATTGTATCATTTTTGAAGCTATTAATTATTCTTCTTTTTTGTTGTAGGACGTAAAAATATCTCCTACTTTTATTTCTTTACGAAAGTAAACAGAAGAAATTTGTCTCTTTTTCTCAATGGTTCATTATTTAAATAACATCTCTCTTAATATAAAACAATATAATATATTTCATACATGGATTAAAACATTTTAACGTTCACTTTGATAACTTCAGTAAGTTGTCATGTTTGAATTTTATCCAACAAACTGATCTTTCAACAGGTTGTGTCGCGCACTATTATGTTTAAACTTTCGTAACCAACTTATTTCTTTTTTGATCGTGCATTTTAATTAATCCGATATGCATTTTGTTTCGCAATTTGTCATCTTCACGTATTGAAAAAATAATTTAAATCATTATTGATCGAATGCAGCGTTGAAAAAAGCAACGCAATAGCGACGTTCGCTCGACCGCTGTTTCCGCATTAAAAAAATTGGCAAAGTGGAAGTACAAATCATCGAGCGACTACCGGTCATTCGGAAATGTTGGAGTAGCCGAAAGAGGATGGGAACGGACGAGTGGGAACAGAAGCGGGGGAGAGTGGTGAGCATTTGCAGTAACAAAATGCGAAGCGCTGCACGCGTTAATTCCCGTCCATAAAAGCCATCGACAAATCAAACCTTCGACGTGATTCACTGCCGGCATAAATACAACTAGATCAGCGTGTACGAGAAACGTGGTATGAGCGATGGGTCGACAGGCGTTTGCACCCCCTGCCTCTATCCACCACCCCCTCACGTTGCAGTCGCAGTCACCACCGCCACCAGCAGCACGAACTGTTCTCAAACAACGCGGCAATCCTCAAAATATGTATCACAATTTCTATGTAAATTATTGGCAAATTATTACGACATTGCATTAAAATCAATTTTTTTGTACAAATAATCCAAATATATAAATATAGAATTTTATAAACTTGACTTATGAACCCGCGTCTTTCTAAAAAATATAAAAATTTAATTTAATAATTCATTTCGAAACTAATTTATCTACGTTATTTTACAAAGACATCGAATACCTTATAGAAAAATTATTATAGCGTTTATTCATAACATTTTATCATTTGTTATTATTTGTTATTAAACATTTAGTATGTATAACGAGTAGTATTTTATGAAAAAGATTTTAAACATCGTGATACGTTCCATACTTACATATGATGTGAAAATTATTTTTTAAGACTATCGTAGAAAAAAAATGATCGATACATAATTTAACTACAGAAGTTCCACGCGATATAACGGAATAAAGTCGGGAGATACGAATCTTTCTTGCGTTTAAAGTACGCTTTCGAAAACATTTACTCGCCACAACGCGGCCCCGAATGTCTCTGAAATATATTGCATTATCGCCGTCCTGTTTATGCACGCTTTTAAGGACGCGCGCTTTTAAGCGCGTTTTAATTCATGCGCACGCTTTGAGAAAGCGTTGGTAACGCCCTCAATTGAAATCGTTAAGCTCCCCGCGTTCCTAATTCAAGCAAGCGGATAAGGAAGGTACGTGGGCCGCGATAGCATCGACAATGTGGAGCGTAATTATTCGGGAAAGATGGCACTTTGCTCGGCATTTTGTCGCCTTGGACCCCTAATGGCCGGTGGTTGATAACAAGGTTTACGGGCCAGACAGCGCTGTCCACTGAGAGATGTTGACAGCGGCTTTCAACCTTCCTACACCGAGGCTAGCTCAATCCGATCACGAGGAACACGCTGGAATTACTTGACTTTACGAAGCCTGCCCGTGCAAATCCGCACGTCGGTCCATGGAATCAAAAGTATTAGCTTGATACATTAACAAGAATTTCCTCGTTGTAGAACGAGACAGGTATGATTTAGGCATATTTTACGTTCATAGGTATATCACAAAAAGATAATAAATGCACATCGTATATAATCCACTGGTTAATATTGCGTAAATTTATTTACGAGTGATAGAATTAGAAATAATATTACACAATAATTTTATTATTAAATATACGTTAATGTAATCAGTAAATTACTTTGTTGTAATACATCCTTTAACGTTAAGAAGTAAAAAAAATTTTAATTTATTTTGCCAAATATTCCGTGAATAATCCAACTCTAACAAGCACGTTAAAAACATTTGTTTCATAATTCGTGAAAAATTCAACAAAACAGAATTAATATTTGCACGATACATGTGTGATGACGTTTGCAGTTATTGATTGTAATTCTCTCGATAGTCGTACAAATTATGGCTCTACATTTTCAGGGAAAATGAGTAATAATCGGAATAAAATGATGATCGGATTAATAATGGTCAGCTTATATTTAAATTCTTTAAACAAAATATTACATCGCATTGCCAAACGGCTTATCAAATTTTTCAACAGCCTAGCTTGATCATGCGGAAAGCGTATTGCAATTGGCTATTATTATTGAAAATTAATTCAGTTCTCTTAAATTTAACTTCCATAATTTATTTTTTAATTATAGAACTACTTAATTCTCGTAATTATAAATTTTGATACATTAGATTTTGACGTTTTCATTGAATTTTTTATCATATCAGGATTAACGTGTTCTTGTTTCTGAAAAAGAAATTATTTATAAATAATTTGAATTATTTTTAGACTTAATATATT
The DNA here is from genome assembly GCF_001594045.1 of Atta colombica. Lineage (NCBI taxonomy): Eukaryota > Metazoa > Arthropoda > Insecta > Hymenoptera > Formicidae > Atta > Atta colombica. The sequence goes on along the minus strand of NW_017259228.1, from coordinate 201,011 downwards.
GTACTTTTAACAGATATTAAAATCAAACATTTTATATACATGATAATATTTATAACTTTTGTCATGGTTTTTTTTTTACTTATACTTATAATTAATTTTAATTTTATCTGTATCCTTTATTCATCAATATCATTTAATTTCCATTTCGTTAGTTTATATTTATTCGTTAGTTTTTTATTCGATAATTTATATTTAATTCTATTCTAAATTTCATGTGTGCAGTTATCAGATTTCTATTCGCATCATTATCTTAATGCTAATGAGGATTAAATAGAATTGAAACGTCTGTTGTACTCAATTCTGTTGTACTTCAATTATTGAAGATTAAAATAAATTTTTAATTTGTGGAAATATCCTTGCTCGTTGTTTGACCTATTCACCATTGCTTTAAAATTTGATTGTTCTAATTTATATTGTTCCTTTAGTTTCATTGTGTAATCTTTTTCTATGAATGTAAAAGCTTCCACTATGAAAAATATTTGGATTTATACATTTTATATTTCTTGAATATTGTCTTAACAGAAAATTTAAAGA
>NW_017259228.1:199150-200377 GCF_001594045.1 Atta colombica | reverse complement strand
TATATATATATATATATCATCACGCAAGATGTACTAGTAAAAATATACAGAACAAGATTACATATAAGAATAAGCTACTCATTCGTATCAGAATAGTAGTCATAAAAACGCACAAGAGATGCATTTTACTTGTTAACACATGTACCGAAAGTACACAGAGCTATTCACTGAACCGATAGGAAGAATAGGTGCATTCATGAAAAGTTAAGGAATAACGTCGCCGTTTGCATCCGACTGGTTTTGTGGACAGGAAAATTAGAATGTGTCCCGGTTATTACGGGCGGCCGCGAAGAATTAGCATACAGTAGTGCGCGCGTATACGTGGTCAGACGTGTTGCGCGACACAAGAAGAAGGCTTTCGTGCTAATCCCCAGTGTGGCACTAAATGAGGTGGTGGATTTGTTGGAAAGAGCTTATACTTACCCGAGGGGCAGAGAGGATACGCAAGAACCGCGGGAAATATGTTTGGGGAAAGAGAGAGAGAGAGAGAGAGAGAGAGAGAGAGAGAGAGGGAGAGAGAAAGAGCGAGAAAGGGAGAAGGCAGCGATGTGGCTTCTGCTCGTGAAACTCCAAAGCTTGTATCCACACGTGGGCTAAACAACAATGGGATGATCCTGCCGGGATTACGCGATCCGACGAGGCAGAGGCCCGTGGTATCGTTGTTACTGCTTTTCCGGTGTTATGATATTCGGCGCATGGTTTAACAATCGCGCGTCTGGCGAGACGTTTCGGTGGCGATCGCGTTGGGAAGCTGCGGGCATTAGGGGATCTGCCTAGCAAAATTTGAATTGTCAGGATGGTCAAGAGGACAATCCTGATAGCATTAGAATGAGAATAGTGTTAATACGTGATATTTGTGTGATAACCGATAACATAAAGAACATTTGTAAAGAATTCATCGATTTTGTATGCAGAGTGCATATTTAGCATTGCACGATTTAAACCTTAATCCGAGTTTAAAATATAAAGAGTATTATCTTTATATAGTAAAAATAAAAATGAAATTAGTTAATAATATTTAAAATTAGATATAACATTAATTAATCTTTAGGATTGAAAAGCTACTATGGCACTGAAATCGCAACACATTTTGAAGTAAGAGAAATACAAATGAAATAATGAATTATAATTATTTTTACTCAAAAAAAGCTGTAAGATTTGTTGGATCATCAAAATAATTAGAATGCTCAAACTGGTTGCTAGAACATCAAAATGTTTTGCAGCATT
>NW_017259228.1:189392-199127 GCF_001594045.1 Atta colombica | reverse complement strand
TATATATATATATAAATGATCTTTCGTATAGATAAGTTAATTAAGTTTTCAAAATATAAATCCAAATATAATTATTTTTTCTCTAATCAATTATTTCCTTTAATATTACAACATTAAATTAAAAGTAAAAAACGCAAGTTCCAAATAGATACATAAGCGCGATTCTGTTTAACAGTTGAAATCGCATCAGTGAAACAGTTAGTTGAACGAACCGTTACGAAACGTTTCCGCGATTTCGAGGTGAAGCCGCACGCATGACCGAGCGGCTGGTGGAGGCGCCGGGCGATTTAGTAGTCGACGTTATACCGGTAATAGATACAGAGGGAGACAGAGAGGAGGGGAGAGAGAGAGAGAGAGAGAGAGAGAGAAAGTAGGAGAGGATGGGAGGGTAGGACAGAGAGAACGGAGCTGAGCGTGGAGGTAGGTACACAGTGAGAGAGCCGGGTGGTGACGTTGACTAATGATGGTGGTGAGAGAACACACTCCAGTCTAACCCGACCTGTTGCACCCCCAATAAACCCCGTCAAACGACGTGCCGCTAAATAGAATCGCGCCGCGTCTTTCGACCCCCTGACTGATTCACCCTGACATTCCGGAACGCGAATCTGCACTTCGAAACTGGGGCAGAAAATACTCTCGCGGGCTGATTAAAATTTGGGTCGCGTTCTTCTCGTGACCGAATCCGCATATTGAAGATATCGAAAAGTTTCTTAGATGTCTACTTGGATCTATCTTACATTTCTTTTAATCTGTTTATTGGAAGAATGTAAAAGCAAAATCTCTCTGATTGAAAGTATGTATGCAAATAAATTTTGTTTTTCCCATTTGCATCTCTACTATCTGATCCAAATTTAATTTTCATAGTATTTATCAGTATTTATAGTATTTATAAATAATATTTATATATAATATTATTTGAAAAATGTCTATAATTCTATGCAATTTGTTATATAAAGACAATTTTTCTCTTATTTATATAACACATTATAATTGGATGAAAGAAAACAATACAGTTGAAATAAAACAAAATTAAATTATAAAAGATTGAAATAGATATATATATTTCACGTTAATAAAATAAAGGAAAACATTAACAAAAAAGAATTAAATTCTGAACTAACATTTAATGTTTGTCATATAAAGTAAAAATTTAGTAAACGTTATTTAAAAGAAAAAGTTTTGTAAGCAAAGTTTCGTTTTTATTTATATAAAACATAACTCAAAATAAAAAAAACTTCCTCAATAATAAATAACTTATATTAAAACGAATGTGAGTTTAATATCCATAATCGGTTTTTTTAACATATCTACTTTTTTTTTATCTCTATGATCTGATATATGGATCATCTGACAATACTGAAGCACTTGTCATGTGCTTCTTTTCACTCACGAGCAACAAGACTGATGGCTTTTCGAGCGGCTGTGAGCATACAGCATCCGTGATTCTCGATGAGTGTCACGATAACCTCTCGCCTATCCTCGATTCCCTTTTGCCTCCTCGTAAAAGCTAGAGGAGAGAGGGACGGGAATGCTCGTCGCAAGACGAGCGAGCGCAGTGACGTGGAAAATTGTCCGATTATTCGCGGTTAGATAAAGAGCTTCTTCGGGGGTAGCGGCGAGTTTGCGACGAGGAGAAAGAGAAGGAGAAGACGGAGGGACAAGGGAGTGTCGGCGGCGTCGGGCTGGCTCGTGACACCATCGTGTGCCAGGGGGTGGCGGTCGCAGTCGGTGCTGGAAGGTCGCACCGGATGAAAAGCCGAGCCGACGGACTCTCATTCTCGAAGGCCTGGACGCACCCTCAAGCACCCTTCAACGCGGATTCAATCCCGGAGATCCACGAAATAATCATCCAGCGCTAGTTCATCCCTTCGCTTGCAGGAGTCTCTTGCGAATGGTTCCGTCCACCGTCTGGCCAGAACGAGACGTCTGTCGCTCTTTCTTCCCTTTCTTCCTCACTAATACCATGTCCTTTAGCTCTTCTCTCTCTCTCTCTCTCTCTCTCTCTCTCTCTCTCTCTCTCTCTCTCTCTTATTCGTTCATCTTTCTCTTATTATCCGCGTAGAACTCGTCAATTCTGAGATAAAACGACGATATCGAACGCACAAATCGCATTGTCGGCTTCGTCTGAATCTTGCGCGAAGGACGTGGCACTCCTCATCCTTGATATCGTATGTTTGAATCTTAAGTAGTGTCGGGTATTGTTCGATTTCTGATTTTGCCGCGAGTGTAATCGGTTGTTAATTGTATATTCGGAAAATTAGGAGCAAATGTAATTGGTCGATTATTAATAATGCGAATCCACTGGCTCCCCAAAAAGACATTTCTACCTGATTCATACCTAAACAATTAATTGTGCGAAATTTAATTGCGCTTACATGAACGCTGAATATAACGCAACAATCTAATTAACTCTAATCTAATTAAAATCCACACCATTAGAATTCCGCCTCACTGACGCCGACAATTACCAATGAGAAAGACATACTGACTCCCAAAGGGAATCAAAGGAAACGCGGTAATAGCAAACGCATGTTCTCCACACAGGTTCAGTATTACCGTTACAGGCTGCCATCGTCCGAATCCAAATAACATCGATAAATATTCCCCCGTCCCTCAATGACTTCGATATTTCCGGACGTCATTTCCTCGATTCGCATTCAAAGAGAAGGGTCTCGATCTAGATACGAGAAACGTAAAGGGAATACCAGAGTCGCCCTGGAGATTCTTTCAGCCGCGTAGTTCTTAAAAAGGTCGTTCTCTGGTAGCGGTGGTCCCTGCACGAGGCATTCCTTCGCCGTGCTTTTCTCTACGAATTTTCGTGAGGCTACAGTGTTCGATTCTACGAGCGCCGGGGGAACGACGTTACAGTACGCGATGCGCATTTCGAATCGCCACGCCGTTGCGCCACACCGCGCCGTCGTGCCGCGCTGGTCGGCTTCATGTACTTACTTGCCAGGTACGTGTACTACCTTGTTTACCACGCGGTCTTACACACCCTCCTTGCCGCATGGCGCCATTGTTCTGAAAATCAAGAAATGTGTCACCGGCAGCGAGGGTAAAAAGCTCGGAAACCGAGAGTCGTCGTGGCGTTGTCAGGCCCAGGAGAACGTTACTCTCCTTTCTTCCCTCCCCCTTTCTCGCTCACTCTCCCTCCCTCTCTCTCTCTCTCTCTCTCTCTCTCTCTCTCCCCCTCTCCTTCTCCTTCCGTTTTCCTTCTCCTATTCTCTCTCATCCGCCCGCGCATCCAACCGGAGGAGCCGACCCGTGCCCGGTTAACGTTTGAACGGTAAATTATCTTGAGGACTTAAGCCCGCGTTAGTCTAATACTGAGATCCCAGAGACTCCTCGGAATCTTAATTCCACATCGCGCTTCCTCGACCGCACATCGCGATATTATCCGCGCCTTGCTGGACTTTCGGTCTGTTTCCGTCGAGCGTGCATTTGTGCATCTGCTGCCGAAAGTCCCGTAACATTCTATTGACTGTTGACTGTAAATCTTACAACGAGATTAAACAAAAAAGATAGAAAATTTTTTCGCAGAAATTGTCATATATAATTTTAAGGATTTAATTTTTATTGATACTTTTCGCATGGACGATAACTATAAATACCAATCGTCTCGCACAATAATTGATATCTAGAAATATTGTTCGTACAAATATTGCTACAGAATACTTCAGAAATAAACTTCAAATTTTAATCGCGATATGTATTTCTAAATATATTTAATAACAAATCATCATTGAATTATCTTATTCATATACGGATGGATTCCGTACATACATTCTAAGAGGAAAAGTCAATATTCTGGAAGATGATGGTATCAGTTAGTTTAAATAAAAATATTCACATAAATGTGTGTTCTATTACAAACAAAAAATGGATTTATTATTAACGGTGGAATTTTTGAAAGTTATTATACAATTTAAAAATTGTGTCTCAAACAATAAATTATTAGAAAAACTTCATATCTCTTTCTTAACAGTAATTTTGTAACTACACATTCAATCTCGAAAATCGTTTGGAATAAAACACATATTCATATACTGGAAAGAGTGCATTAATTGGAATTCTGATTTAAAGGAACAAACCAGACTTTTCTGGTTGAATCTGTTATAATTTTAATTAAGATATCCAGAATTCTGATTAATAAGATCAGACTCTTCTGATTCGTTCATTTAACAAAAAAATTTTTTCAGTGAATGAATTTCTATTTAAAATGCCCGATACTATTACCTCCCAAAATATTAATCTTTCCCTTATTTTAAAAATCAAATAAGATTTAGAATTTCTTTTAATTGCATGATATATGCTTCCTTCATTTTCGCAATAACATACGAAAATTTGTTCACTGAAAGCGCGATAAGCTTCGTATTGTCGTCATTCATGCCACAAAATCTAGCGAAAAGGTGCAGACGGCTATACGATAAGAAGCTGCTTCTTCAACGGATAGGAAATCCGTGCCTTCGTTACATATCTATATGTATATGTATATATACAAGGAAATGGGAAATTCGCGCTAGCGCATACCATTATAGGTAGAATGCTGCTAGAGAGTTAGTCGTTATTAGTCGAAATGCTAGCTAGAAGTGGTTAAAGCAGGCGATTCGTATGCCGGTCGGTCCTTCCATCTCGTGGAATCGCGCGTTTCTGTCAGTCACAATGGCCAAGCGAGATTGCTTCCGCGGGAGAGCACGATGCCGCCTAATCAGAAATTAAATCTTAACCTTAATTCCTTCTGAAACGGGCGAGCTCTCACGCTAAAAGAATTCTCGATCGATCTCGTCGAGAACCACGAGAATCGCGCGCGAGTCCGTGTTTCTCTCCTCTCGAAATTTCTCCGCACGAACTTAGACGGATATTCCGCGACTTTGGGATTTCGCAAAATCGAGATACGAAAATGAGAATTGTGGAGCGTAATAATGCTATTGTTGCAATAAATCTACTAATGTTCTACGAAGTTAAGTTACGTATCTATAATTTAACGTATTTGTGTCACAAATGCACATTAAATATATCATAAATTCCGCAATAATTTTCGGAGAATAAATATCAGTATATATCTTACAATTTAATCCATCAATTTCATGGCCAAAATATTTAATTTACTTGTAATATTGTTATATTATTAACTTGATACTTGAGTACATCTGTATATAAATACACAGTAAAAAAAAAATGTTAATTTTTTACTGTGTATTTATATACAGATATACTATCACCATAATAATAGACTTGTAGATACAATACATTTAAACACTTCCAGTAATTTACTTTTACTTACAGTTATTTCGAGTAACTTACAGTTACACTTCCAAAAACACAAAAAATAATCCAACCCACTTCGCGATATATTTTAATATCGAAATATTACGTATCAACTTTCCTTTAATATCCTATTAAACACTCATTTTTTGCAACGATCAATTTTAGAGTCCACACCACATAATATTCAGCACAATATTCAAGTATCAATTAAGTGCAATAATATAACATCGATATTATAATCTTTTACTCAACAATGTAACTATTAATTATAACATGTGTTGTATGTTATACATTCAAACATCAAATTATTGAATAGGAACTTATAACATTGAGATTTTATTATTGCTAGTTTAATGAATTATTTATTGATTTGAACATCATATTCTGATTTCGCAGTCTAAAATCACAATTTCTAACAGTCTAATTATAATTACTAATTCTTTCAGTAAAATTTTACTGATTTACAATACTACATTTATTAGTGCTATAATCAATGACTATTTACTGTTTTTCAGTAATAATACACTGATTCATTTTTAGAGAGTATATAATTCAACTTTCACAGATTTATTATCGCAAATTAAAATACAATATAATTTGTCATTTACAATACGATGCAGTGAAATCATCATAACTTCGTTCACCTGAAAGAAACAAAATATTTACTAACAGTATTCAAAGATAAAAATAATTACCTCTCCCCCTTCAAATAGCTGAATTTTTAAAGATAGAATAACCGCGATTTAATTTTTTATTTAGTTATATTTTATTCAATTTAAATTCAATTAAATAAATAGTAATTGAATAAAAATGAAAAGAATGAAAATAATTAAAAATACTCTGGTAAATATTTATTCGCTATTGTCATTTTTCTTTTATCAGCAATACCATTAAATTAAATGTACCTATATAACATTAATGTACTTATATATAAAATAATATTAATATTACATAAAAAAATATATAAATATATATGTATAATTATAAATAGATTTTGTATCACACAAGTAGCAAACAAAATAATAATTGATTATTCATCGTATGGTTGTTCCGTTCGTCCGATGCCTCAGAGATTTTCTCTTTCTCTCTTGTGTTCCTCCGCGGCTCTTTTACTAACACAGCTTCCAACAAAAACACGGTTAATTACGATCGCGCGCGCACTAAATACCAGAATACGATGATATCACGACACTTTGCACGACACTCACGATGTTAATCGCATAGGACGCGCATGTTATTATATCACAACAGAAGAATAATACGAAAAAAGCTAATGACCCGCTCGACACATACAATGTTTCACAAATTAACGCAACAAATGAATCTCGAACAGAGATAGATTTTAATAATTTATCGATAAAACACCAAATCTATACGCTACGCGGTTGAAATAAATATTAAAATATGAGATTAATTACGATTGTATTTAGCAATTAAACGCATCACAACGCCATTCGCATTGTTTCGTTAATCAAAAAACTGGAAAATTGTAAAATTTTAATAAATAAAGAAAATGAATCATCATACTCGCAGCTATCTCATTTCCTTGATTCATTAAGCTCGCAATTTTATTCATCTCGGAATATAAAAATTATTAACGCGGAAAATAATAATATTAATTAATTTATACATAAATACTTTCTTAATTAAAAAAAGATAAATTTAATTATTCACATAAACGTTAAATTTTAAGCACTGTAATAGTGAATTCACCGAAAGTAATTAGAAATATAAGAAATAGGAAATATTTGGCAATCAGAGAGATATATGTATTTTTTATACGCATTTTTTGGGAGAAAAAAACATATTGAAAAAAATCAATGATTTTCTTTAAAGATAAACAATTATCAAACGAAAGATGAAAAAAAAATGTTAAAATAGAAATTGCTACGAAAAAAACTAATCGGTTGGATGTTTCACTCTCCTAAAATGCTTTTATCTGGACGTATAAAAATACGTGTATTTTATTTTGAATTAAATATTTTAGACTACAACATATTAAAAGTTCATTGAGGCGGATATTTTCTTGTGTTTCCTTGTCAGTATGTTTTTTATATGGGATGCATATCGCATTCTGCTGTATTTATACAAAATCATATCGTTATCATATTACTCAGTAAAATTTAATTCACAGTAAGCAAGCTATGCGTAGAGTTACTATTCAAATTGCGATTTTGGCAAATACGAGAAAACGCTATACTAAATTTTAAGTGTGCATTTTTAAATGGTTCATTGCATCTTAAAATTCAAGTTTATTAATTGTGTGGCATAGTATCAAAATGAGATTGCTGATATCATTTATAAAATTATTCAATCATTAACGGAATGTCACGGAAACGATTAAGTCGAGTGGTGTCACGACATAATTAATTAATTTTTTCGTGTGTTTAATTAATAGATATTATATAATTGTAATTAATCTCGCTTTTAACATTTACTAATTATAAACATAAATTCAGCGTTTATTATGCACAATCGAAGACTTAACTCGTTAAACTCTTTGTCGTTTAACATTCTATTGCGTTAATTTGCGAGAAGTCACAAGAGCAGAATCATGCAATTATATTTTTATCATGTAATTCTTTCATAATATAATACGTGTCGCGTCGCATGCAATTAATATCAAGAGTACCGTGCAAAGTGTCTTGCCATTATTTTATTTTGGTGATTAGTGCGTGTGCGATCGTAATTAACAGTACTTTAAGCATTATGTTTTATGTGCAAAGAAGAAATTTGAGGAGGAAGCTTGGAAATATCGAGTGATAACAGAGCAATTGTAAAGTAACTTATTACATTAATATATTAAAATAAGCTTATAAGCGTACATGTATGTCACATGCAAGTAAATGAGAATTAGAAATATTTTATATTCACACGTAGTTTAATAAAATTATTTCATAAAAAGATTAATAATTATTAATTTAATATTTATTGAATTTAATATTTTTGAAATATATTTTAAATTTATATAAAAATATTATTAGACATCAAGATCCAGTCCCGATTGTATTTGGCGCTTCTTACTCATTTACAATATTTTTTAATTTCATAATACATCAACTTTGTTCCAATCTTTCATAATCTACAACTATTAGTTAACAGAGACTTTTGAAGTTTAATAAATTTCTCGATTATTTCCTTTGAAGAGAACCTTTAAGTATCAAACAAAGGCTAACATTCCGAAATCTGTTTTTCGGTTGGCAGTGTTTCGATTGGCAAATATACGACCGCGGGTTGAGTTGATTCCGCTAATCTCGCGAGCGAACGCTCAAGTTATTGGTAATCCGCGCAAGAGGATTCACATTCGATTTTATTTCACGGTTTCCTTTATGCGAAAGACGTAGGATTTCTATTAGCTTTGTGCCCTGGTTAGATTGAATAGCCGCAGGCTTCCGCTGGCATACGCTCGCGACTCCTGTTTCATTTACAAATGTATTTCCCTCTCAGATGGAACTTTCAATTTAGCTGGATGCTTCCTACGATGGCAGGGAATGCGTAGGTAGAGGGAGGGGGCCCTTCCATACACACGATTCGTCTGCTTAGAAGATAGCTTTTCTCTCTCTAGAAACAAATCGAAACGACAAACGAACTGCTTTCTGCGATCGGTCTTCTCTTGCACGGCTATGAGCAGATTTATTTGTGGTTAAGCGGTAATTGTGCTCAACATTGTATTTTAAAATGTTCATTGTACCACTATATACGTTTGCTCCGAATAGAAATACATGCATTAAAAAAAGTTGTAATAATTAATACTCAAAATTATGCGTTTATCATAAAAATATTGATTATATTCAATTGGTTACTTGTTTCATGTATCATATATATATCTTAATTATTTATTTTATAGTTGGTATATCGAAATTTAAATATTTTTAAAAATGTTGAATATTATCATCTAATAATCTGTTATTATCCAATATCCACCGTAATTAATACAATGTAGTATTTGTAAAAAAACAAGCAAATTATAGCGTAATCCTTTTTTTATTCCATTAATCTAATATTATGAAGAAATTTGTCTACATAACTTCGCAAACTTTTTCATACACAAAACCAGCTTCAGATTTCCCTTTTAGAAATAACAGTTTTAAAGATACGCGATAAATTGGGACAGGCAAAGTTCGTGGATGCATATTTGCATACGAAATTCCGCAATTCGATTCTCGCGACTCAATATTCACTATATGCCTCTAGGAGACACCGAAAAAGTTCACGACATCGTCAGTCGGTGGGATGGTTTCACGAGAGACCGGCGCCGAGTTCTGCTGAAAACTGCGTGGCAAGTCCGTCAATTATGAAGGGACCTTTAATAATGAAAGTAGCGGAAGGAGTTCCCTCGGGCGGCATCACCATCTTTCATGCTTACTGTTTAACAACCGAGCGTCTGCACCGTTTTGCCTGCCGCGGTATCAACTCCCTTCTCTCGACACTTTCAGCTCACATCGACCCTTTCTTTGCGTTGACTCA
>NW_017259228.1:187962-189292 GCF_001594045.1 Atta colombica | reverse complement strand
TAATATATAAATATATAAATATATGAATCTGTTTCTGCAACATATCAACACATCTCTATACATCGCAAAAAGAGATACTCAATCAAGAGATACAAATCAGAAAATAAGAATTTGACCGATTCGTTAATATTAGTCAAATAAAATTGACATAAAATTGTTTTTTTCTTAATCAAGCGCTATTAAATCATAGAATGATTAACAAACAAGTATACTAAACCAAGTAAATTGTATATCCTTATCATTCACTGCATTTATTGAATATTAAAGCACAGCAGTAAGAATGTATCATATACCAATAACCGAATTCTAACTTGAATATCTCCAGTACGATACAAAGATCCTTTAATAAAGCCCAATGCTGCTCGCAGCATCCTTATATACTTTTTTCCTGCTGAAGCAAACGCTCTCCTTTTATGAAAAATGAAAATCACGCGCGTCGGGAAAATATTCGCAAATGTACAAACACGGGTGCCGTGCACGATAGCCGGCACAGACCTTTTTTCCGACTGCCTGTTTTCGTAAATCCTCGTTTAATGTTCCCTTCAGCGCGCGACGACACTCGAGACAGCCACGCGGAATGCGCGGCTTCTGCGGCGTCATCGTGGGGTAACTCCAGGCATCTGTCCCATGCGACCCACGAGAAATTTACCGTGCGTAAAAAGGGGAGGGTTACAAAAGATCCGGCGGAGTACGTCCGCGAAGAAAGCAGTTAAATGCAGATAATATATTTTGCTCGTAAATCTGTGCAAGCAAGTTATTTTCTTTGTTATTAATGCATTATTACTTTATTGAAGTACTTATTCGACACACAATTCGATTTGATTTTTATTCCTTCAAATCACAATTATTTTAACATCATGTCTCTGTTAATTAATGTTTTCTAATATTTTGTACAAGTGTCCAGTAACTCTAACTTATATTTATAAAAAAACGATCTTTAGAAAAATAGAAAAAAATACTTCTAAAAATAAATAAAGCGAATATTAACTAAAATATTATCGAAAAACAGCATTTTATGCATATAAAAAATACTTCAAAGGAATAAATCTGGATTATGCTTACTTAGCAAACATCTAAGCTTATCGTCCACTTCGATAACGACATGCAAAAGTAAGAAACACCCTTATAAAGCCTCGGCATTCGTTCGCTTCTCGTTTCATAGCGAGGACCAATCCCTCCGCGAATATAAACGTGAGAAAGGGGTGAGGGAGGGAAAGCCGTGGACCGTTTAATTATTTGCACTATCGCACCAAAGACGGACGATAATCAGATATCGGCAGGGAGCGTCGCACGCGAATAACTCCGTTTGTGCAAACTCACCCTGCTATGA
>NW_017259228.1:185240-186563 GCF_001594045.1 Atta colombica | reverse complement strand
TGTGTGTGTGTGTGTGTGTGTGTGTGTGTGTGTGTGTGTGTGTGTGTGTGTGTTATATATATATATATATATATATATATATATATCAAGTCAATAATTAACACCAGTTACAACTTGTGGGAATAGTAACGGCGTTTATGCTCCCGGGGACGTCGTATTTCAGGGAAATGTGCTCGTGCCGTCGTGCTGTACCGGTCCGTAGGAGTACCACGAGGATTTGTCGCTTAGCGGAGAAGGGAGGAGAGAAGTGGCAGAAGAGGGTGCGAGTTCGAGGTGTAGGTGGTTGTTCGGGAGCACGGAGAGGCAAACAGGATCCCCCCTGTTTCTCTCTCTAACTTTCACGATGCGATGGAACAGGATGAAACGGCACGGGACGAAGGGGGTAAGGTGGCGCGAAACGCTTCTGCCACGGTTAGGTCGCCGGTACCAGATGAACAGATACGGGAATATGGGCGGTAGAAATATAGATTTAGGCTAGAGGCGACCGCCGATGTTCTCCTCATCCCTTCCTCTTAGTCCGCGTTTTATATATATATATATATATATATATATATATGTCTCTCTCTCTCTCTCTCTCTCTCTCTCTCTCTCTCTCTCTCTTTCACTCTTTCATCCTACGCTCGAATATTCTCCGTTTACACTGTGAGAAGCTCGTACACGCGCGCACGCGCCTTTTCGTCTCTCGGCGTGTGAGCACGTGCACGTGTGTGTGTAAACGCGTGCAGATAGCGAATCCGTAGTTCCGACCGCCTAAGTCCTCAGGTTTACGGCGATTACGGATTCGCAAGCGATCTTACACCCCCGCGCACGACTCGACGTTGGTTGTTCGTATGTTTGGCTTGAGTTTCGGGTTTGCGCGCCGCCACGGTTTCCGAAGCGATGGAAGAAGAGACGGAAGAGGTAGGGAATCGGGCGTAGAGGGTGGCGGTGGGAGCCGGAGGTGATTTACTGCCGGCTTACGGGAGTGTGAGACGACGCCACGACGCTGGATCGCCTATGAACGGGTTAATGGAGCGAGCGAGCCGCGCCACCCAACGAGCACGGCTAACGAAGAGAGCCTCCTCTCCTCAAACCTCCTCGCCCGACCCACGCTTCTCCGTCTTCTTGGTTAACTCGCACCCTTACCGCCGACGGCCGCTCCTAATCACTAATGATAACAATATTACCGGCGAAAACCGAGCTAAGACCGGGTCGGGACGTCAGAGGCTGATTTAGTGCTATCCTAGGAACACTGATCGCGCACCGCGTCGCATACCGTCGCGAATAACCGACACCGTTAATCGACTGTAAGTTTATCAGTGCGATGTTAGCGTCTGTTAGATC
>NW_017259228.1:153453-185140 GCF_001594045.1 Atta colombica | reverse complement strand
TATATATATCTTAATTTCAGGAAGTCAAAATAAATTTATGATGCAAACTTATTATAGCGTTTAAAAGTTTCTAATAAAGCGCATAAATGTACCAAAACAAACATGCGTAATCATTTTGTTTTTAAAAATTATATTTGCAAGAATGAGAAGAATAAACTTTCCATTTGAATATTAAATATTTCTAAATCTCCATATTTTTAATAATCTAAATTATTTTTTAAACATTCTTATCATTCTTATAAGAATAAAAAAACAGATACATATATTAACAAATCTAAAATTATATTTCGTAAAGTTCACTTATCTGAATGTTAAGGACTACATGAAAGAGTGTGCACAGATTCTCTCTTGACCCAATTGCCTAAAATTTTCGTGACATCGAACATTTTAAATGATAAAATATAATTGATTTAGCCTCAAAATACAAAAGTTAACGTCTATGTAGTTTTCGTGCAATGAATTAGCGCCCGTGATATATTGCGTTAGCATGCTAGCTAATTAACGAACAGTTAGAAGGCGATCATGTTTGCAGCCATCTCCATGTTTATCATTTTATATTGACAATTCTTAGATTTATCTTGATCTTGCGATCGAGACCCTATCGCCCTATTTTTAACTTGTCGTTCGATATACAACAAGACCGTTGGTTTAGCAAGACTAAAAGGGGATTGGAGTCGTAAAAGGGTTTCAGGCCGCTGGAGACGTTACACCACGCCGTTAGGTAGGGATGAAACAGTTTGTGCTAAATCAGAGCGCTGGTCGTTAGAGAAGATATAGGGGCTAATTAAAATAAATCTTAGAAAGGAGTAATTATACGTGTATTAGCTGGCCCCTGTAGAGCAGACGTGATGGACGACGCAGCAGCAGATGTAGCCAAACGGCTCTTCATTCCTACATTTTCCTTATTGCTGGACGGACACGTTGCATCCACTGCATTCTGTCCGACCGTCCTCCCGCGCTCATCCCTCGGATTAACCTCTGTGTCTCGCAAACAGCACAAACGGCGGCCGGCCTGTACGCGAGAATCGCGCGAAATTATTTCTGCCAAAATCAATTCGTCGAAATATCCTCCACCCGTTGCCTTTTGAGCTCACGGACAATTAGAGTTTAGCCCGCAAGCCCAATTAGTGCCTGATCAAAGTAACATTTATCCACGGCTCTTTACTTCCGTTCTCATTAAGCTCATCAGTGCATCGGATGGGCACGTGTTCATGGCGCGATATTAATTTACCTTTGAAAGCTATCGAACAGGCGCGATTCGCAAATTCGAGCGACGACTCGCCAAAATTCCCAATAAAATAACCCAACTTCGACCGCCACCCCCGACGCCCTCGCCACCCTCCCTCAGGCCACCCGACGCACCGTCCTATATGGCCAATCCCGCCTACCTGTGCCCCCCTCCCCCCCCCTCTCTCTCTCTCTCTCTCTCTCTCTCTCTCTCTCTCTCGCTCTCTATGCCAGGAATCAGTGAACTCATTATTACGATAAACTCGTATACATATTTATCGCGATGCATTATTACTCTTTCGCCGACGGTCCAGCGCGGTCATCGATTGTGAATTTCATTTGGCGACTTAATGTACCGAATAGTAATGCCGCGCCGTGGTACTTTTCATTAACGCGCACGCTGTTTACGGCAATAAGCCCAATTAAAAGCGTTGTCGACGTAAACGTTAAATCAGCGGCGTTATCGCGATGTGCGAACTCAAGCGGAGAAATATCGTTCTACACTTCTTTGTCGTTGGAAAGAGAGAAAAAGAAAGAGAGATTCAGCAAATAAGGGATATAAAGGTGCGAGAACGGACCTGTAAATAGGTAATTCGATAGTTTAAATCTTCGTGTCAATTTGGCAAATATGAATTAACCTCTTTCGTACTTTTATAAGTCATTATTGAACACTTTTTTTCGAGATATTTGTTTGCGACTCGATGAAAAGACTCATTTATATTTAAAAAGATAGTATCTTTTAAATTATAAAACATAGAGTTATAAGAGGTGTCCATATAAAGATTTAAAATTCTTTTGTTTCTTCAACAATTTTTGCGCTTCGATATAAAGTAACTTCGATAAATAGCTTCAAACACGAACTGTACTAGCCGCAGCTATCGTTCGTACTTATATTCGAGTTCACGCCGCGAAGTTTACATTATCTTTTATTTATTGCATCAGTGATACAATATGGGTTGTGCTTCTTCTCGGTGTTTATCGAAATAATGCTTTAGCTTGCATTCGGTCCGGTCAGCACCAGCTGTAGCGCTCATTGCCTCTAATATCAATAAATTTGCAGGTGCGTTGCGCAAATGGGTAGGCACAGTGCGTGCATCAGTACAAACGAGTTTAATTCGGGCGAAAACATATGCGTGATACATAGTCCTTCCTAATGCGATAAAGATTGGCTTTCTAACGGCCATCATCAAAACGCGAGTTAAGTTATGGCTGATCGTGATTTGTCGCAAATTTACAACCGGGATTTACAATAATAATAACATATCTTATAATAAACCACAAAATTAACGCGTCACCTGAAGCATTATTTTGCTTTTCTCCCGTTTTGTTGTCGATCCAAATGCATTGATACCCCTTTGAGTTGATACAATATCCACATTATCATCATTATTATTATTAGTATTTACGTCACTCAGAGAACTGCTGTTGTCATACTGTTTCGTAACATTCATAATTTATTAAACAAGTTGTGACATACTGTATCATCGATATTTGTCGAAGAGCGAAACAGCTTAAAAGCTCTGCTGTGGGTATATTTCACATTATATTCTTTTTATATCTACATAGTGATTTATCTGTACAGAATGCTACATATTTATCATATTTGATTTAAATACTTTAACGTTTGAATTCAGCAATTTCTGACAAATAATAAAAAAAAAATAATTATATTTAAATTTAGTTATTCAAAAAACATTCTATAAATATATGAAAAATAATTCTGTCTAATTATATATAATGCAAACGTAGATGTACTCCTTTACATTAAAAAGTAATAAAGAAAAACTTAATTTTCAGAATGAGTTAATAAACATTATCCAATAAATCATAAAAATAAATTAACGTCACAATTCAAGAAGAGTGGATTTTTTTTGAAAAGTTATAAAAAAAAAATGACATTTGATCATGTTAAGAAGATATATAATATAATATTCTTCTTGTCAATATTATTTGATTAATTTTCTATCAAATTGAAAAATAGTTTTTCACCTATTCTAGTAAACTTCTTAATCTTTTGAGTCTATTATTGAAGAAAAGAGCAATAAATATTTCTACAATGTACATCGTAAATTCGTAATGCATTTTGCAATACAATATCGTTTGTAGTAAGTTGACATTATGCCGGAACCTCACACTCGCTCTCATCTCGGCGGTTTCGACACTCCGCAAAAGAAACTCTCCTAATCGCGATCAGGTTTAACTCCGTCTCTCTACGAACTCTCGTCTCTGTCGTCGCGTTTGCGGACATAACAGTGAACATATCATAGCGTTAATGTCGATACGATGACGCGTGTGTGTTGCACGAGCGAGCGACCAGGACACGTGCGTCGAATGGCCGGCGAGCAGCTCGGCGCAGGCGGGCATTAATGCCCGCTGGACAAACGAGAGAGGAGAGGCAAAGGGGTCAGAGCGAACGAACGAGGGTAGGTACAGTAACGCGGGGGCAGCAGGCGTAAAGAGGAGAAAGATAGACCAGCGGGCTGGGGGGCGCGAGCGAGAAAGAGCAAAGGGGATGCGTGGAGGCGCGGGGGACGTTATTGTTATCTTAGATTTATAGTCATAACGGATGGTACTACCTCGCTAGCCAGCAACCCCGAGCGGTCTTATAATCACCCTCCTCCTACACCTCTTCCACCCATGCCCTCTCTCATCTCCTGCATCCTCGACTATCCAGCCGACCCCCTTCGCCTCCCCCTTCCCGGAGTCGAGCTCGCCCTCGCGTAGCTCCAGCCGCAGTTTAAGTGATTTGCGACGCGGTGGAGCCGCCATGCAGATCCTTTTGCCTGTAGCCAACCTCCCCCCTGCGCGCTTCTGTCCCTCGAACGCCGCCACCTCGACGACCCTCCACAGAGAGCGATGCCGCGAGTAAAACGGGCACGGCTAACCATCCCCTCCTCCTTCTCTCCGCCCGCATCCTATCCTCCCCCCCCCCCCCCCCCGTAAGGGATTAAGTTCGCCGCGGCGCAAGGGGAGGCGAACGCGGTGTCCGTCGCTGGGCTGCCCCCAAATTATTATACATTGAGCAATAACGCGAAAGTAGTCGCCCGGTTTCGCGGGTGTCGTCCAGATGAACGAGTTCTCGCCCGGTGCGGCCACCAAGTTCCATGGATTGCAACGCTCGGCTCGTCCTTGCGAGAGCCTCCCTCGTGAATTCGAACAGGATTGGATGTAACATCCCCTTGCTCGCTTCGCACGTAACGATACCATCGTAAATTGTCGCGTGAATCTCACCAGGATAATCTCGTATCGCTCATATAAAGATCACTTCGATCGTTAATCCTTTCGTACGCACCACTGTCCACGATAAATGCACTTCTTCATTTACACGAGTAATACACAAATCTATAAAAATTATTTGCTTCTATTTCTTTATTTTATAAATATGTTTTAATTAAATCTTACAATATTACTCTAAAAAATTTAAGTTTTAATTAACCTATGAATTAGTTAAAAAAGTGAATACAGATGAGTAGATTATAAAGAAAAACATATTTTACTAATTATTTCATTTTGTGGAATACTCTCATAAAAATAAAATTTGTGATTAATATCTTCGTTAATAAAAATGAGCAATATATGTTCAACACCATTGATATTAAAAATATCACATTTATAAATTTTACATTTTTTAAATGACATGTAAAACGCAATATAATATGAAATATTAAAATCCGCATTAACCACTTATGTTTAAAAATTTTAAATTGAACTTTTAAATGGACATCATGAACAAATTCGAATCTCAAATCTCTTTATAAAATTTTATAATTTCGTTTTTATATAAAAATTTACTGTATTTGACTAAAATGTGATAAATAGCGTGCAAAAAAATAAATAGCGTGCGATCACATATTCAAACTCAAAGAACAATAATGAACTCGACAACACCGATCATTTCTGCGTTAGGAAGCCATTTAGCAGTTTAAACCCTCAGGGCGTGCGAGCAACGAAGGGAGGAGAGAGCGTTTCACTTGGAAATTCCGATATTTCGGGACGAGGGTGACGCAGAAAGCTGGGGTGCAGGGACGCGCTCTCGGAATGAACTGTTGTGACGAGCACGTAGGTCTGCGGATGGAGCCAATCAAGGAACCTCGCAGTCAGCGGGTTTAACCCGTGCCATCGGTTGTTACCCTGACTCTACCGTCTGCTTCGTGACTCTTCGATCTTGAAGAAAAAACGACCACCGGAACTTAAGGGCGCTCGTTGTCACGCCTCGCCAGGAGGATACGAAGAATTAAAAGTAAACTGCAAGGTAGTACAACTTCTGAGTTAGTTCTCCTCGAGTCCCTAATTGCACTCGCGAAGAAAATATATCGATTAATATTTGATTACATTTCATTATCGCAAATGTTTGCATGATCGATGTGCATTATACTTATACCTTAGTGAATTCCATAAACGGAAACTAAAGTAGAGCGCTGTATAAAATTCGCAAATTTAACGATCATTAAGCATAAAATAAGGCAACTTTCTTTGAGAGACATAGTTATAAGATCAATTTGAAGAATATTATAGTCTTTTAATATAATATAAAGAAACTGTATCTGGATACAATTAAAATCTCAAATATTTTTATATATATTTACGTAATTATTTTAATCACAATTATTTTAATTTCAATAAATTATTTAATTTAAGTAGGGCAACAAAACTCTTCAAGATACTTTATAAATATTTACTCTGTATTTATTAAACATACTGTTATTTGAAAATGTTGAAAAAAAATGATGAGTCCGGATTTCTCCAATTTATACGAACTATTCTTTTCTTGAGAAACGTAGTAATACGAAAGAAACCGCGTTGAAGGCAGGATGTCGATCAAATTTCCTTCCTTCGGAATGTCCGGAGTGGTTCGACAAAGGAACCTCTAGTTCGGAAGAAACGAGCGCAAGCAGAATGGCAGAACGACTCTTCCCCGCTTTTTCCCACCTCCCCCGTTCCCACGTGTCTTCGGGAAAAAGAAAGTAACCGCGAACGCGCGCGTTCCTTAGGAACAGCAAAGAAAATCGCAGTAGCAAGCGGGTGGGCGATAGAAGAGTAGGTGGAGAGAGAGGTTTGGGTCTGGGGGGTGCTTGGACCGAGACGCGACGACCCGGTTAGGACGATAAGGGATCCCGTGGAGCTTGATGGAATTCCATAGATCCACGTCGGCGTCGAGACAGAGTCGGCTAAGCAGCCATTTAAATGCAACCGATGTGTCTCGGGGAGCTATTACATCTGATGGACGGTTATTGACGCGCACTGGCTTATACCGAGCAGCAGCGGCAGCACCATCCCCCGTCCTTCCAATCCCCTCTGGTCACCCCGTATCTAGGCGAACCGTGCGCGTAGGAGAGAGGAAGAGAGATAGAGAGAGGAGATAGAGAGAACGAACGAGCAAAATGAGGGAGAGAGAAGGAGAGAATACCAACCAACTCCCACGAGGGCTGAGTTCAGCTCACCGTGCAAGCGACTAAGCGTCAGTGTATGTGTCCGCTTTGTGGTGGGTGGTGAGGGTGGAAACGGGGACGTGGGTGGCGAACCGCCGCGACACATCGTCAACTGTCCGATGGAAACTGTTGTTGCGCGAGGGCGCACGTCGACCGATCTCCAGGAATACGAACGATCGAATTACCGTCCCCGTCCTCGTTCTCGTCTTCGTCTTACAATCTTAGGTCAAAAGCCCGCCCATCTCTTGTAATCTCCTGTTCTTGAAAGATGAAAGAATTTCTCGCGTTTTTTCGATTCATAAATGCGAAATGAATAATCTGCAGATTGATCAGAGACTAAATTGTATTCTTCACACAGCTATTAGACAATTGATTTTATAAGCCTTCAATGAAAATTGATCATCTTCAAAATTAGATACTTATTAAATTAAATACTTATTAATTAATTGGATCATTGAATCTATTTTTAATCTTATTTAAATAAGATATAAATCGTTTGCAAATTGAACGTATATCGAAGAATTTGATTGAAGGATTTGATTTTTTTTCATGATAATATATATATATATATATATATATATATATCGAAGGTAATACACGGCATGCAAAGAGCTGTCACTCGACTTCGATCAAAGAATACAAATTGCCATATTATCGGTTATATTCGAGTGTCCTTCAAGTCTTTTTAGAAAGAGGATTCCGATTCTTAAAAAAAAAATCTATTCCTTCCAGAGATTCTAAAACTTCTTCATTTTAACCTTTTGTTGTGAAATACTGTTAAATTTAAAACTCATAGTTTCAAACAAATTAACTTCTACAAATTAAACATATACACATTCCACTTCTTGATATTTCAAGAATTAAATTATGTTAAGATTTAGATTTAATGACATAAATTAATCAAGTAACTGGTTCGCCGAATTAGTGTTGCAAATTTGTATAAGCAATGATAGTAAGTACATTATGTAAGTCGCTTATCAAACTCTTTTCGCTCCTCCCTGCAAAAATAGGTTTCACTGAAATCTCTTCTGGCCGTACAACATCGTGGTGAATCGTTGTCGCAACTGTTACGAAATCGCAATCGCCCGATGTCGAGAAGACCCGGGGTTAGCCAGGGAATACGAATGATCGAATTACCAGACTGAGACTCACATCTCATGAAAAGGCAAAGAAAATCCTCTGCACCGCCTTGTCTGGAATCATCCAAATGAAAGTTCAATATTTTACCTCTTTTACTACATATCCGCGAATCTCTTCTACCAAATTAATTACGTACATTAACTAATTTCATTTACAAATCCGTTTTTTAACAATCTAAGAGAAAGCTTTTAACACAATCTTAATTTACTTCACAATAAGAACTAATTCTCGTAAAACTTGCATTTTTGACGGTATGTCTATTTTTTTGGTATTTTCTAAACTTTCCTAAAATCAGTGAAAATATATCATAATTACTTTCAGATTTAAATCCTTCTAGAATTAAAAATTACAATTTAAAAAATTAAGAAGATAAAATTAAGAGATAAAATAAATAAAATACGACAGAATTAATTAAAAGATATTGACATAAGTAGACATTAAATGCGCTCTAAGGAGCACTGTCGTAACGATTGCATGTGCAAAGGGAAAGCATAAATTGAAGTCTGTATACACGTGTACGTCTTTTACCGATTTGTCATCGAGACTGTAAACTCGTGTGGATGTCGTACTCGCGGAAGAACTGGCGCATTACGTACGGCCCTGTTTATCCCGACTTTGCAAATTTATGTCTCGTTACGGAACGTCATTCCCAGCAGAAACGATAAAATAAATTCGAAAAAGAGATCCTTGCAGATTGCCGCTCGTGCGTCCACAGAGTTCGCCGAAGTCCCTCGCAAATCTGCCGAGCGTACCTCGCGCATTCGAGTTGCTCCACAGAGGAGAGGGAACAGAGGAAACGAGGGTAGTCGCGAGGAGAAAACGGGGGGTGCAACGGGAAGAGGGAACGACTGGAAGGAGAGAGAATTTATTTGAATATCTCGGGTAATCTCGGTACGAAGCATGCACCGTCGGAGTGATATCTAGTCCTCATGCAACGGAGATGCGGCGGGTTACGGTAAGGGACGGATGAGAGAAGGGAGCAGAAAAAGAGAGAGAGAGAGAGAGAGACTCTCTTTATATTTATTAGAAATTAGTCTGGTACTTGCATTCATTGCGGCTGCGTGTATCCCAGCGCGGTACGCTTATGCTTCGGTTTACCAGCGAACGTATACGACGCGGGGTTATGTTTCGGGGGATCTTTACTGCGCGATGCCCGGCGCAAAGAGAGCACGATGAAACTCCCCTTCGCTTCCTTTTATACGAGCGTCGTGGTAACGCGGCACGAGGATCAGAGTCTGAATCGTTAAGCAGCGCGTAAGTGGTCTCGAAATCGACAAATCGTCGAATGATTTTCATATTAATTCGTATTGGGCGGTAGTCAGATTTGATTACGAAGAACGGAAGAGAGGCGGGAGACTTAAATGCATTGATTTTTAACCGTAATTTGCTTTTAATTTGCTATTTCTTCGATGTCTGTACCGGAGAGTTACGCGTTATTTTACATAAAATGATGATTACAGACCTGTGGATTCTTTTTTAATAATTAGAGATGAGAATTAAATTAAATATACGTGGAATATAAAAAGGAGGAGAAATATATGTGCGAGTAACATTTAATTTCACCGCAATTATTATTTATGGATATGTTGTAATCTACGAATAAGGAGTTATGTTAAATTATTTACCTTGACATTTAGTCTCAATGAAAGAAATATGATTTCACGCCGAAGTGGAGAGGTAACTTTCGCCCTGAAAATTTAGCGCTGCCGTCCACAGTTTTCATCGACACAAAGGGAAACTTCCAAGCGACATTCTCTCTTCGATCGGGAAATCCCCGAAGAACGCAGCGGAAGGACTCTTAATCCTGATACTCGCGGCGGGGAAGCGACGTAAGGAGCAAGGGTAACCGCGAGGGTGGCGTAGGGAAGCGCGATATTATCGTCGCAGAAATATTACTCAGAAAATTGCCGGCGTGACTTCGTCCAGCCTCGTTAATTACCGCGAATTACCCATAATTATAAGGACTGTAAAAGTTTTTACTATCGTCGTGGGGCAAGTCGCGAGGGGCCGTGATGCAGTGCCTCGGTGGGCCCACCTTGTCTGCGAATTCGCCGAGGTGTATCCTCCAGGTTCCGCGTCCCCTCCGCCTCTTCGTTCTTAAGGCGTGCATCCACCTTTCCCCCAAACGGTATGAAATCCGCCTAATGAGACATTCGCTAATAAAAGTTTCCCGCCCTCCCAGCGGCCATCCGCGCGCGACCGTCCAATCTGCGATCTTCGCAGCTCTATTGCCACGAGATATTTCGACAATACCTCTTTTGTGACACTTCTTTCCACCGCTATATTTCACTACTCGTGCACAAGATTATTCTTATTATATGATTTTATCAAGAAGTCTATAGATAGTCTATATCCGTCAGATTAAAATCCTCACAAATACTGATTATTTTTGAATGTATAATTTAGTCCTATTTAATATATTTTTACACAGCAATTTTATACTAATATTGCTATTAATACAATTGCCAATAATAGCAAATTATCAACTTGCTGATCTTTGACATATAAATACATATAAATATTATATTATATTTATAAATAAAGTAATCAAGTGCAAATGTAATTAGTAAACTGCTGTATTTTATATTAGAATTTTCGATAACAAAGATGCAATTTGATAAATTATAGAATAATTTAATATTAGACGATTGATTTTTAAGTTGCATATTATCAACAAGGAAAATATTGTTAATCATTTGTTTTGTCTACAATTTGGGATACAAGCAACATACAAAATAGTGTCGGTACAAGTCAGCCGACTTCATAAGATTTCATCATGTGAGAAACAGCGCCAGTAATCGCCATTCCTGTCGCTCAAGTTTAGGGCTGATACGTACAGATCACATCACCGTTACAATGGACCTTAACACCCATCAGTCAATACGAATGCACTCGTTCGTCCTTGATAAACGGACGTGTACGCTTTATGGGCCACCTGTTGCACGCACGCGCGTCTCCTCGTCGAACTTTTAGACTTGCATCTAGATGAAAGAAAGGGCGCATCGGATGCCATCGGATAAATCGTTCTTAGATGAACCTTTTTATTCATCAGGGAATAGCTTGGTTAGGTCATCTATCTTGAAATCATTTAAGCTAAGGAAAGATATATCGATATTTACAAATTAATCATATTTCAATTAGTCTGTAATTAAATCTAGAAAAAATATCGAATATTAATGAATATTAGAGTCTAATTATATTAGAATTATAAAATATATTTTCTTTTATCATCTATGAAACATTTAAGATTAAGAAAGTTACATTGTATTATGTATAACTACACTCTAAATTTCTTGTAATAAAATCTCATTCCAAGAGAGTGAAAATACAATTATTCTTGAAAAGGAATGACAATTTTCACTCCTTTTAGAGCGAATTTTCACTTCGAAGGAGTCTCACTCCAGAAAAAGTGAGATTTCATTCTTTTGAAGTGAAAATTCGCTCTAAAAAGAGTAAAAATGATTACTTATTGAAGATAATTTCTTGATAACATTCAAAAAATATTAACCGTATAAGTATACGAATAATACAAAGGAAAATAATTTAACTCTAAATTATTAACATATTATATACTATTTATATACATATTATATACTATTTATTATTATTATATTATAGATATTATTATTATATTATAGAGCGGATTTGATAAGAAATTAAAACACGGAAACTAAACTTATAAGAGTTATTGCCATATAATTTATAAATAACCTTGTAAAAAAGTAACTGCTGTACATTTTATGTATACATCTATTTAAAAGCACGATATACCTAACTACAAATATCATGTTACCAGCAAAATTGTCATCGTTTTCTTATCATCATTGTCGTTATCATCATTATCATTGTTGTCGTCATCGTCGCCGTCGCTCCCCATAGAAATACCTTTATCTAGCGGTCGAAACGGCCGTTTCCGGTATCAGGGAGCGACGAAACTCGCGGCCCGAACTCACCAGGGCACTTCGACCGCCACAAATCACTGGCAATCTTGATTTACTTGTGTTTGCCCATTGGCTTGGTATCACTTCTGCAGTAGTAAGTGTAATATACTCGGTTCGAGAGAGCGCGCCGGGCACCTAAGCAACCCTGCAAGCACCCCCGGTTTACCATTAGGAAGCGCGAGATTAGGTACTCCCAAGCGCCGCTGGAGCACTGATACTATCACACACGTATACACACGCAGACACGCCTGCTCGCGTTTGCGTTTTCCCACATGCAAGGCTGAGCACCACCCCCACGTAGACTTCAGGAAATCCCGAATAAAGCCCGCCGTCCGTACGCCTCGATACCTATACTCGGGATTTCTGAGGGACAAGATTCGAGACTTCCGCTATTATGACTCCTCGGAAATGTTCTTGGACGATACAGATGAGACTTCACTTGTCTGACGTTTAGTCATGTGGGATTTTGTTCTTATCGAGATTATCATTTGTTATATCCGAAAGACTAATAATATAGACTAACAATATAAAGTGTTGCGCTTAGATAATTAAAAATTATCAAAATATAGATAAGATAAATCACACGTAAAATTATCTTAGATGAGATAAAGATGATTTTATTTTAATTTATTTAAATAAAAGATGAAATTATAAGTCACTTTATCTAGATAATTTTAAGATAATTTCGTTTTTAAATAACTATTAAATAGTAAATCCAATTAAATTTAACAATTTAAGTAGTAAAACAATTTAGAACATAATTTCAGAATATAAATATATTAGCACCCGAAATCAGAAATTATGCAGAAAGTTCAAAGAACAATCAGTGTGAAACATATTCAAATAAATTTAAAATTCTCAACATATGTAACATCAATTGCGATATCCATTCTTACGATCGTCTTAAACATTGTCTTGGTGCTAATATGGCTCTGTGATCAGTATTCATAGTTTTTATATTTAAATCTTAAGTACAATTTTAAGATATCATAAGCCAATCAGAGAGCTGTATTAACATCTTAAGACATTACGTAAAAATTTGAAATGAGAATTATGAATATCATCTTGGTATATGATATCTTAAGATTATATTTAAAATCTTAATTATAAAAACTAACTATAGGCGGTATTCATAATCAATTCTTATATTCAAGACTTAAGTACATTCTTAAGGTGTCATAAACCAAAAAGTCATATTAGCATCTTACGACATTACTTAAGATAGTTCTAAAATAAGAATGGACTACGAAGACTGTACTGTGTGTCCTATGAATACTAGCGTAATACTTTTTTAATTCTGCTAGTTGATTTTTATATGTTCTTTTCAAGTTATTTTGTTATTATTATATATTTAATGTTAAAAGTCTTTTCTTTGTCTTTTAAAATAATATAGAACACTCAAATTACTTTGTTAAAGTAACTAATTTAGGTTTAGGCACATATAAATCTGAAAATAATTTATTGGATAGTCAAAATTATGTTGAAAAGTCAAAACTCAACTCACTGTGATGAGTAATGCTGTACAAAATTTTGACATTCTAGTAATCAATTTGAGCTCTGTGAGCATCTCATCTTTAAAAAAAATTACTTTTTATGTCCTAAATGCACCTGTAAGAGTTTTAGAATTCTTTAATAAAATTAAAAATAGTTCTAATAAATTACCTATATAAGCCAAAAAATCATTGATAAATTTTCGAAGTGCCAACTTCACAAAACACGAAAAAGTGCAATATTTCTTTAAATATTAGTTTAAACGCTTAAAATCTTAATAATTATCGTCAGAACTCTTGAAGTATTAGAACTCCTATCAGAACTACCAAGATATTTTTCGATCTAAGAAAAAGTCATAATATCTTTTGCCGTGTTAGTCCTAGTGCTAATAATTATCGTTAGAATTCTTCGGATGTTTTCACAATTGTCGACAGAGTTGCCGGAACTGTAAAAAATTTTTCATGCAGAGGTTATAAATTTTTCGACGTAACATACGAAAAATTGCTATATCTATTAAAATGTTGATCTTCTAGCGACAATTTTAGTACTCGAAAAAAAGGTTAATAATAATTATTAAATAATATATAATAGAATTAGAGTCCAAAAAATAAATAAAAAATTTTATCATTATTAACATTCAAAGCGTTAAATCAATATCTTAACAGATATCGTAACTTTTCGTATGTTTGATTGAAAAATTTCAACACCCTAGAGAAGTGAAAAATTTTGTATAATTCCTATTTTTCTTAGCAGTTCTGAATCGTACTTCAAAAGTCCTAACAATAGTTATTAATAGCACCCAAAGTTGTTAAGTCGTTTGAAAAATTATTGCATGGACTTTTCGTATCACGGATAAAAAAATTTCTACCATACAAAAAATTTTTGAATGTTTCGGCAATTCTGGTAAGAGTTCTGGGTAGCATCTTAAATTTTACAATAATTATTAACATTTTGAGCGCTTAAACTAATATTTAAAGATATCGCAATTTTTTATATTTCGTTTTATGAAATTGATAATCCAAAAATTTATCGATGCGTTTTTTGGCCTAATTTACCAAAACTATTTTTATGTCATTAAGGAACTTTAGAATTCTCATCTGTTTTTATCAATGCAAATTAACTTTAATCTCGGTTCCATTTATTTTTCATCTTTTTTTAATTCTTAGAATTAATGGAACCGAGATTAAAATTAAGTTACGTAAAAACCAGTATTAGGGGTATATTTAGAATAAAAAAAAGTTATTTTTTTACAAAATGCTAACTAAGAAGTATCAGTTTAAGCGCCCCGCATAATCATTTTGACAGTTCAACAAAATTTATTTTCAGATCTGTACCTATCTAAATTTTTAGATACTTCAACAAAACCTTCTTTCCATGTAACCAGCTAAAATTTTAGACACCTCAGTAAAATTGTTCTTTTCGTGAAAATATAACATTTTTTATTAAAGAGCATCATATCTGAATATCTCAAATCGAAACTATATATAAAAGAAATAGGCAACTCTATAACACTATAGTATTTATAGAAATTGCTGACCGATAGTATTACATTGCGGTTTTGTGTGCTTCCATTGTATATATAATCATTCATTATATACTATATGTATAACCATATTAATTTTAATCGACAATCATTTCATGATTAGCAATCCAGAGTTAATATTTCTTATAAGCCGATTATTGCAAATCTCACAAGTTGATTTATTATTGACGCCAACAATATAAACTAAACCTGCAAATAATACGAGAGCATTTGCTATATAATGTTCATATCTATGGCGCAAAATGTAAAATACAGCGCATAAGTAGAGCCATTCAATGTCGAAAAATTCGAACAGCTCCCATCTAATAGAATCAATTGCAAAACACGTTGCAAAGCGTGAGATGGCCGACGAAATGATCCGACCTGATAATCCCAGATAGTTAACGCGAGCGCGGACAATGCGAACTTTCGCAACTGCGTGACCTCTCCATCGAGCATCGGCGAAAGCACCGCTGAACAAATATGGAGTGACCGCCGTTACCGGCGGATGGAGGCGCGGTTTTAACACGGCTCGTGCATTTCCCTAATGATTTACAAGCATTATTGGGTATTAATTTCAATCTACGCGGGAGCGAGGGATAGAATGGCGCGTGACGCGGCTCGACACGGACAGAGAGGGAAAGAGGACAACGAGAGTGGAGCCCCGAGGGGGACCTGGGGGACGGCGGCGGGGATCCACCGGGGGAGGACAGGTCGACGCCGCACGTCGCGGGCTACAAATCAACCGTTCTGAACAAATTATGAATGATATATTCGTTGCGCTCGCTTGATATATGCATATCTCCCGTCGGTGCCTCCAAGCCGCAGTCGCGGCACTGCAGCTTCGGAAAATCCGACCGTACTTTGCATACAAACGCGAGCGCGCGCGACCGCGCGCGCATTAAAAAACCATGTCCCACCTCCTCCCCGAATAAGCGCCTTCTCGACGCGACCGTGTCCGATTCGATGCGTTTCATCGCGAAAATCAGCGTCGCGCGATCGCCAATACATCGACCGGTCCGGACGTTTAACTCGCTTCGCGGTTTCGTATAGTGCCTCGTAGAGTCGTTATTCTTTCATCGCTTGCTTTCGCATATTCGCCGCGTATTGTTTCAACGAAGAAGTGTACCGCGAACTGAAAAGTATCCTTGATTTACTGCGCTTGATCGTCCCACCGCGTGGAAAAAAATGTTTTTCACGCAAAATGGACAGGAGAGAAAAAGCAAGAGAAAACGGATTTTCCGAAATACGTTCAATACGTCAATACGTCACGTTAATATGAAACAATTTTCTCGAATTTCGCAACATAGAAATCTTTATATGTAATATACTTATACGTAATATATGTAATATATAAATAAAATGTATTTTTGCAAAATATATTTTTGTGAATAGACTCAACCGGTTAGCAATTATGATATGTATGCTTATCTGTTTTTGTAACATCATTTTTCACCTTTATTAAAAATCGTGATTTCAATCTTTTACGGAAATAACCAATATTTATTGTTGCTAATATTTTACTTACATTTAAAGTTTTATTTGAATTATGCAATGGATTTTAATTGTCTATATCTCACGTACTCTTTGCGCTGCGTCTCTAAATAAAAAAATGTACGAAATTTTATTTCGAAAAACAGAAAGAATAACAGTATTTAAAAGTATGTAAGCTATGAAAATGTTTTTTTACCATATTTGAAGTCAATGTGTAAGTTTCAATTTTCATAATTATCTTAAAATGTTTTTTTTTTTCTATCTTTTAGATTACTATGTCTAGATTATTACATATGTCAATGTTAAGATGCTATTTACAATCTCTACATACATAAATAGGAAAAAATAGGAGAGAGAGAGAGAGAGAGAGAGAGAGAGAGAGAAAGAGGGAGAATTTATAAACCCTTTTAAATGCCTCGCTGGAGGCGGGCTTTCAAGAATTATGTTAAGTGCTTTGACGCATTGTTCCCGTTGGTACAGAATTACTAGGCTTTTATACACGTACGGCTTTATAACGCGACCGTTACAACATTAAAATGTTTATTTACGCTAGCATAGCTTACATAGCCCCGTTAATGGGTTTGCGCATTTCCAAATCACATCGCCATATCCGCGGCCCCGATGTGTTTTTCTGTATTCGGAAACATTACGAGACCGACAAAGTGGAAATGTTCGGGGTAGCGCCGCCGGCGTACGTATACCGCGCCGAATTTGTACATAACGCGCGCAATAACTTGCCGCTATAAAAGCCATCGACAAATCAAATTTTGACGTGATTCACTGGCCGGCATAAATTCCAGGATCCAGCCAGGAGAGACGGCGGTGACGTGGACATGTGTTCGTCCTCTCGTTCTCTCTTTCTCGCCCTCTTTCACTCTCTCCCTTTTTCGGTTTATCTCCCTTTCTCTTTCTCTGTCGTTCCGATATATACACCCCTCCTTTTCTCTCCGTCGCACTCGTGACGCGCGGCTATTTATCGTTTTATACACCCGACGGGCAAGTTTTGCTGCCATTGCACGCGCGCACACCGTCCGCGATTATCTCGTCCGCGCGTCGATGCGGACTTTTTTCTTCGCTAATTAGGACGAATGCGGGTTCGCATTTCCATCAGAGTCGTTTATTTATCTTTCTCTCATTCTCTCTCCCTCCCTCTCCCTCTCTCTCCCTCTCTCTCTCTCTCTCTCTCTTTCTCTCTCTATTGCTCTTTCTTTCTCTCTCGCTATTTCTCTCTACATCTCTGATAATTAAAAACCAACGACTTCTGAAGGTAAGAAGCCCCTTAGCAATCGCCATACCTTCGTTTCGTCCTTTCGCCTGCTTCTTGTACTTGCACCCGCGGCGAAATTTGCAATTCGAGATACTAAGCTCGAGAACTAAGAAGGAACCAGTCTTAAGTCGCGACGCGCGTACAAAGGTTCGCGTTGGCTCTTTGAGTACTTCATCCAAGAGAATAATGAACAAGCAGCAGAAATATTTTGCTTGATATGCGGGACAATTGAGGAATTTCTGCTTTTCCCACAATCTCTATAGAGACACAAGTGTCACTTCTTTCATGATAAATAAAAAGAAATCGGTATAATATTAATGATAAAATATGTATTAAAATATACATGTATTACAATAAATTATTTTGATATCAATGTAAGATATAATTTAAATTGTATTAGAAATTGTATTAAATATTAGAAGTTTGATATCGCATTTGTGGAAAAAATTTCTAAAATAGAGAAATATATCTAGAATTGTAATTAGATTCTCATTATTTTATACGTCATATAACCTAACAAATTTCAGAAATAAACAAAAATTACACAACAAATTATGGCTAAAAAATTATGAACTGTTATGCCATATATTTTCAACTGCATAAAATATCTACAATCTTCATGTAGTCCCGGAAAGCTTAATTTAGTTAGAATGCAAAGGTTTTATCGTTTACATAAAACAATATGTCTGCAATAAATTGTTTGTTAACCGGCGATTCTGGAAAATGCATAGTACCGATCTATCAAAAGTCCCACATCGTTACGCGGTGATGTTAACAATTCACACACGGTTAGTGCATCCGCATCCTTTTGTCACTGGACGTGCAGCCATGTTTTACAAGCGAATGTGCCATTTCCGGACGAAACCGCGACGATATCCGGTGCCGGATAAAAAATTCAGATCGTGCCGAGTCTGCATCAATTATCAGACGAGTATCGAAAACCTCAGGTTAGTGCCGCAGTGATTTTATGAACAAGAAATTGCTTTTCCCGGATCCCGTGGAAATCCTGTTCCCTTGGACGCCAACCATTGAACGCCCACGGCGGTAAGCCTCTTGTCATGGGGATTCAAGTTGCTTCTCCAATTGCCATTAAGAGTTCGTCGTTATCGCGGCGTCTTTAACAGCAACGACTTTGCGCCACTCGACCTTTACATTTCTTGCGAATGTCCGCCGCCTCGAAACGATTTGCGTGCATCCTTACGATGGCATCTTACCAAGTCCGACAAATTACATAACATTCCAATCCTTTCTTTCTCTTTGTCTCACTCATTCCTTGTCGACTGACAGAATTGAACGATCTAAGAAATGTTGCGACCGCGAAGATATGCATAGTGCCGACCTACATTTGCTCCCATTCTCGTATACAATCGATTCTTCTTTCGAAAGAAGAATCCTTCCTCTTTCCTGTTAAACGATTGAGAAAACCGAATGGAATTTATCGGTCATTTCGCCGTAAGGCGGTAGACCGTCTTTGAGTAGACAAGAATATTTCTAGATGAGATTGATATTAGTAATACGACGATCATCGTTGTGAATTACTAATAACATCACATAATAGATTTCAAATATAACTGTAATACATATAATGTGATAGATAGAATCGTCTTTAAGTCGATAAAAATATTTCTAGATAATATTGGATAAAATACTATTGTGGATCATGGATTAATAATATTAATTATATTCTCTAACTAAATAAATGTATAATACAAGTAGACATACTCATATATCAAGAGAAAGTTTCAAATATATTTTTTTAAATATTATTTTTGAACAAAAGTTATGTTCACATAATTCCCAAATTCTTTATCGTAAAGATTTTTTTTTCGAAAAATGGCCATTCGAAGCTTCAAAATTTGTCAATGTTAAAATTTTTTACAGCATTGCTCATTACTGTTTAATTTCTAACATAATTATTTTGATAGTTCAATGAAATTATTTTCAGATATGTATCTGACAAAATTTAAGCAAAATCATTCTTTCCCTGTATATATTTATTATAGAATAGGATTTTTATCATTAATATTTAACTATTATACTAATATCAAAATAATAATAATGCAATATTTTGGAAGTAAAAGAACCGTGATACATGAAAAATAGAGAAAATAATATTATACATTCATATATAGCAACATTTACTCTTCCCAAATGACATCGGTTGTTCTAATTCCAGAGTAATTAATAATGAATTATATGAGGGTAACTTTGAAAGCCTGACCAAGAACGCGGAAGCGTTCGGGATTACCAGAACCGGCGGTTCTGGGAAGATACGGGAGTTCCAAAATTGCCCTCCGTTACGTCGCATTATTTACGATAGTGCAGGCCGCGTGGCCAAAATTCCATCAGTTATCCGTGGAAACAAGTACATAGCAAGAAGGCGACCATTTTCGCGCTTATAATTCTCACGCGCCATCGCGGCGCGGCGTCGACAATGACGATAGGCGTTCGTTCGCGGAGAAAGAAACTTTCGCGGCAAGAACGAGTTTTCATGAGAGGAACGACTCGCACGTATCCACCTCCCTCGACCCCGAGTGAACTTATCACGTGGCATCAACAATCCCGCGGGCATTATAGGAATATGCGAGCCAGCGTGCTCGACGAGGGTGAACCGTTTGATTCCGAGCTACCGAGTTTACGAGCCGACCGTGACGCAGTCGCGCAAACTGCGCGGAGTCGCTGCTCCGCCGCAGACGCACATTGCACGGTTTCGCTCGCGCGCGCAACATAAATGTTACGCGACCAAGGAGACGGTGCGGCGACGAAACCCTCCGCGAGTGATACACGTGCACACGTTCGACACATCCATGCGTCCGTGTGTGTGAGAGAGAGAGAGAGAGAGAGAGAGAGAGAAAGAGCACACGCCCGCGATTATAACGTCACATACCGGTTATAAGGTATACAAGCCGACGCCCGGAGGCTGGCTGCTAGGTAGCGACGGGGATGGAGGCGCGCGTCGAGCGGCGGGAACAGAGGTAGTAGCGGAGGAAAGAGATGCTGTAGGAAGCGACGGAGGAGGCAGAGGCAGAGACAGAGGTGGAGGCGGAGGTTGACTCGCAAACGTGGAGGGAGGACGGAATGTTCGGATTATCACGAGAACCCCGTGGAATCCGTGGCACCGCGGGGACGGAAAACGGGGCCGGTAGATAAGAACCATAGCCGGTGTGTCACGTACCGCTTTGAGTGTGATGGTCGTCGTTCTCCTCCCATCCTCACGCTTCGTTCCCTTTTCCCACCCTCCGCGTACCCGCGCCTTTCTACCCTCTCCCAGTCGTCTCGATCTCTCGGCTTTTCTCTCCTTCCTCTCTCGCGCGCGCAATATACAAAACCCCCCATCGCATCGCCGTCGACCTGATCAGTGCGAACTTCCCCCGTTAAGTATCCTCGCTAGCACGAGCGTTCAATTCTTGCCATGCGGTGCTTAGTCCTTTCTTGAAGACGATTTCTGGTATGCTTTTGATGTTGTTGTTACTAAATACTTGAAGTTTGTAGTAAATTCTCAAGTTTTTGCCGTTTTGAAATTCAATCTTGCTTTGGGATTCGCGATTATCGAGCGTTCGATTTAATACGACACGATATATCATTACTCTTGCAGAGTCAAAAGACAGTTTTTGTTTTTGCTGAAGACTTAGAGCTCCTCTCGTAGGAAGGACTCGTAGTCTTCATTTCAACAGCTCTTCCATCCGAAAATTCCCGCGTTACTCTTGTTGAAATTCAAAGCGAGGTCAGCGACGCGGAAATCGTTCCTTTGGATTGCACGACTTAACGGTAAGGTCCCCGAAGAATTGTTGAAGAAAATCTCGTGTGATCTCGAAATGTACCATTGTTTGTGATCAGTTTCTATATCTCGACAGCATTTACACCGAAAGTTTTTGTTAAGTACCCATCTGCCCAATCGTTTCTTGCAAAGTTCTTTTTATGGAATTGTTGTGATCCACACACACATTGTATCATCCTGACCTCCGGAAGTCTTTTTATTTGAAGACAACTAAAGGTATTTTAATCCTAGGAATCGTTATGCTAAGCTCTAAAAAAAACTGCTTTAAAAAAAACAGATAATACTAAATTGATTAAACATTTAACTATTTATCTATTAGTAATGTTAAATTAGCTAACATTTAAAATTAATTAACTAAATTTATCTTAATATCATATTATCTGTATACAATCTTTATTTTACCTGAGAGAGAGAGAGAGAGAGAGAGAGAGAGAGAGAGAGAGAGAGAGAGAGAGAGAGAGACGGTAATATATTTTTACACAATAAGAGGAATTTTATGTTATCAAAAATAGTGAATATCAACCACATCCTACTTTTCATGCAACTTTAGACACTAATAATACTCAAAGTTGTTAAAAATCGGGAGGACGATGAAAATAAGATATTCTTTCGGGATAGATGGCACTAGAAACTAGGTTAAAAAGCCATGACCTCGTGACTAGAGCACCCGCCACGTCATAACTCAGCTTCGTTAACTCGGGACACTGTGGAAGGAGCGAGGAAACGCGCAAGGGTTATGGCACTCGAGATAGCAAGGCAAAGCGTAGGTGGAACGGGGAAAGCAATCAGAACTTGGGCCATTGCTAGATATTACGTAGACGTGAGAGATGTCTCCTCAATCATATTAATTGCCGAGATAACCGTTGCTTCGATGGCGCCCACCGCTCTTAGTTGCTATTCCACTCCTTCCTTTTCCTATCCATGTCTCAAGACACGTATGTCAGAATTTTTTCATATACATTTTTATGCTGAATTCGTAATAATATTCAATCGTATATTCAATCAAAATTACATGCAATGCTGGAGAATTTTTATTTTGACAATTTATACATCTCATGTAATTATTTTTAAAAATGTACATAAAATATAATTCGAATATACAGAAAATTATTTATATGTAGAATATTATCATTTCGATAATTAACATATTATCGACATGCTATCAACTATTTTTATATTTTTCAATTTTCGGTAATCAAATTTTTCTCAAATTTTTTAGTTGCTAAATTAAATTATAATTAAATTAATATATTAATTATTCAACTTATTTTTATATCTAATTTATGCAAAAAAATATATATGTTTAAATCCTTCAAAAGATATATGTAAATACAGATCTCGTTATAGCCAGACTTTAATAAGAAATTTAATTTTAAACAAAAAGTTTTCTATAAACATGAATCGAAATGCTTCCTCAAAAAGTTAACGTCCAAAAATCTCTAAAATCGATTATTTTATACATTTTTACATATTTTTAGGGAAAATATGCGCTTTTTAACTAAAGTATCGACAAAAAAATGTAGAGAATTAAATTACCTTTCAAATGAGATTAAAATAATTATAATACTTTCCACAAGTTTTGATAAAACTAGTTTCAAATGCACGAAAAAGTTTTTTCGGTTATAGATAGTAGAACTTTCTGAAAGATTTTTATATTTATGCATTTATAATTTTAGCTAATTTTTAAAATTGATTAAAAAAATTTTATTTTTTTGCACTTTTTAAACTAATCATCATAACAGAATGAAAGAAAGAGATGAAAATGAAAAAAAAATAAAGAAAAAAGTTAAATTTTTTGAAAAAAATTAGAGTATCTCTAAAAAACCTCTATCACCGATAGTCGGAAAAAAAACATTTTTTTTGTACATTTAAAACTGTTTATCTTAAAATCTATGAAATGTGCTACAATCATTTTGATCTCATTTAAATGCTAATTTAATTCTCTACAACGTTCGTTTCGTGTCGTAACTTTGTGTTAAAAAACAGTGTTTCTAATATTTGCAAAAATGTATAAAATAATCGTGATTTCAAAAGTTTTCGAGCGTTAACTTTTTAAGAAAGCCTTTTTTTGATTCACGTTTATAAGAAACTTTTTATTCAGAATTAAATTTCCTATAAAATCTCAAACTTTGATCGCAACGTTCGGCCATCCTGTATATAAGATAATAGAAGAAATATGTAAATATATACATATTTCAAATATAAAAATAAAATAATTTTTCAAATAATTTGATTCAAAATTTTAAATAGCAACATAAAGTTTAGACTTTAATTTGGACAAAAGAATCTTCCAATATAAGTTTCCTCGAGGAGGAAAAAAATAGCTTCGCTTAGTAACGAGGCGTTCCTCAATATTCAAAGTTTTCGTGCCGGAAGAGGAATCACTGACGTATGCAACAGGTATTACTTTCCTCTTTTGCGCCTCGATAACGACTGCTGACTCTTCATGGCAAGTCTGAGTGCCATCATCGTGAGAGATTCGCGATCTCACTAGTTTCACCCTGCTTTTTACCCTTCTTTTCAAATTTCGCGGTGTCTCTGCGCGAATTTTCTTCGCAGCGATAAACTGACAAACACTATCTTTTTATATTCCAACAAGAATTCAATCACTCGCAATAAAAGCAAGTACGTGTACAAGTACATACTGATTATAAAATTAAGATCATATATTTTTAAATATATATTTTCAAATAATTATTATTTCTTTCCAACATAAAAATCTTTTTAATGTTAAAGTTTAAATGTACGTTAAACGTTGTTTTGGTAATAGTCTAAAATTAAAATCTCTTTTAACGGTAATTTTAATTAAAGAAGAAACTCTTTATCAAGTATATCAGCCGATATTCATTACGTAGCATGTATTCTAAACTATCATAGGTGAAATATCAAGAGTTAGACCGATACCACATTTTTAATTACTTTTACGCCTTCGTACTTAAATTACCACGCTCCTATCTCATAAACGACGATAGTAAATTTCAACGATTAGCATACGCGCTGCGGAAGTGTACGCTACACGTTCCTTCGCGTACTTACGGTCGTCCGTAGCATGTAAATGTTGCTACGTGGCTGGCAGACAGCGACTCAGCGTATATAAAACAAACCAACCGACTCTCTTCTCAGGACGGACGAGTTTGCCCTGAGTAGCCCTGATTCAGCTCGATGTGGTATAGCCTTATGTCAACAGATACCGCTGCCGCGCCGTTCCGCTAATCACTCATGAAACTAAATGCACACTTGGAAAACTTTTCTGAACTTCGCAATATATAACGACAAGTATCGTCACTACAAATAGCAATACACTAATACATATATCCTAATAAATATAAATTGAGAACGCGAAAATCTTATTGGTATTTCTACGTAAATTTTGTACATATCTTAAATTTATTTCTTTTTTGTTTCTTTTATATCTCGCTTCGTAAATGATAGGCTTCTTAGGCTTCAACCTTGTTGATGCCTCATCTTTTACTATTCTATGTCCTGCATTTATTTCGTCTTCTTTTAATTTTTTCGAATCTTAATAATATTGTGTAAAAAATAGCAATAAAAGATTATTAATATTGCTCAAACATCAGCATCTCTTACTGTCTCATTTTTCATTTTTGTGCAATGAACTATTTTACTATGTACAGATATATAGAAAATGTTGTCAGACTTAAAAAAGTCTGTAAACGAAATGTCACAATATAAATTTAGAATATTTGATATATTATTGGAATATAATGGAATATAATGGATATTGTCAGAAATAATCTTATTAAATTTAAAGAATAATTAAATATCCCATATGAAAATTAAATGATAACCTTCTTCGATTTTTTTTTCGACGAAAAAAAAAGACAATTACTGAAAGTGTAGTTAAGTGTATCCTATGTAATTTTGAAACCCTTAGCATAAAGCCAAAACATAAGATCTGACTATGAATTTGTTAACAGAAGCAACGTCATTAATTCTTTCCTGCCTACATCATATATTTTCCTCGTAAAAAATAAATGGGGGGATACGAGGAGTTCCCTTATCCGCGACGTTATACATGAATAGACGATATAGATATCGACCAGCCGATTACCGATCGTTTCCCATAAAATACAAGATCGAAATCACGATGCACACAGGGAAAGTGGACTGCAGTAATGCCAGAAAATATTCACGTTTTATTAGGTCGATCGACCGGGGATAATCGGCGACAATCAAGTTTCACGGCGGTGATTGGCCGCGCATAGTCCGATGCCAAATGCAGCTGCATATGCATGACGCAATCTCATATCCACATCCGCATCCCCGTGTGGTAGAGGCAGCACATGGCGAGGAGACGAGCGAGAGATAGAAAAGGGGAGAAGAGGGAGAGCAGCGTGCCGAGGGGGGTTGCATTGGGCACGCGGGAGGGAAGGGTGGCTTCGATTCCCACCGCGGTGTGTCATTACTCGTCATTATCCACCTATCAAATCGCTCAGCAATAACTATCTGACCGTTGCTGTTACACACTCTCCGCACTGCCGTTCCCTTCATACCTCTCCCTCTCTGCCTTCCTCGCTCACCCCGTACCATGAGCCTGGCTTACCAGCAATCAAAGCGTCTCCATTTCTGAACCACTACTGGATGACTGCGTTGGCAACCACTGTTCAAGGCTGATCGCCGAAATTCCATATCCACTGATCCGCTCGAACGAAAATGTGGCACGATACTAATGCCTGATTAATTTCTGTCGGATTAATAATGTGCGACCGTCCGTTTGGCCCCGTTCGTTTTCCCAGCGAACGTTTAATAACTCTATGCGCTCTTCTTGCCCGACATTGATTGCCTGAATGATAGTTTGCAATTCGAGCCAGTTTTACGTACGTTTACAAACGTTTCTTTTGCAACAATAATTATAAATGAATTTGATGAAAATCTTTATTTTTACATTTATCATTACATAAGAATTTAATTTGTAAGAACTACATATTGATTTATATTTCTAATTTAATTACTTTAATAGAACAGTTTAGAAAAATTTTGCAATAAGATTATAGGTATATATGCAGAAGCAGTCCTTTTTCCATTCTGGTGTTCGAGGTTCAGTAAATTCCGCTCCGCATCGTTTTATACATTTCGTTAGTACATAAATTAACGACTGTGTGCGGCCGGTACGTTTCCACGAACCGGTGGAAGCGCGGAAAATTAATACCGGTAGCGCGGTAACTGTGCAGCCGCACTTGAAAACGAACTGAAACAGCCGTAAAAACGTCTCGATGAACGTTTCCCGGTTTCCTGAAAAAAGTGGCTCGTGACGACACGCTGGTATCTTTTTTTTGTGATGTTAGCCAAACTCGAGGAAGTCCTAACATGCATTTTGTCGCCATTTATGTTAGCAATGAGATTTGCAGTCACATACTATAATGGAAGCTGGCTTTAGAAAAATTATAGGCCATTATGTGAAGAAATGCGGTTTACAGACAGACAAATCTAAATAATGCGTTTGAAGAAATGCGGTTTACAGACAGACAAATCTAAATAATTTTCGATAAATCAAGAATAATAAAAATAAACTTTACTTAAAATATATTTACTGTATTTTTTTAACTTTTTATGATGATCTTTCGATATTATTCTCATGAAAATAATCCTTTTATTATCCACCTTTTAGATTCTTTTTGAAATATGGTTAAATATAAAATTATAATATCATTTATATTGTACAATTATTTTTAGTACAGCCAAAATGTCAAAATTTAAATATCTCTGGCATTTTTATTAATTACAATTTAAATTGTGTAACTTAATTGAATATTAAAATATTACTTTTATGCATCTGTTTTAATTTTATGATTTTAATTAAGACAAATGATTTACCAAAATCGCTAACTAATTCCTCAGTCATCTACTTTATAGCAGTAGTCGATTGATCGTATTTACAATTAAGATAAATCGTAAATTCGATATCATTGGTAGACTTCTTAGAAATGCGCAAGTAAGATCGCGAAAGAGAATAAAGGCCGAGATTTCTGGACGTAGGTGCACGCCCGGATGTTATTGGCAGGAGAGTGGAGCCATTAGTTGCAATGATGGATGCCTGACAGGAATGCCAGCGTCCTACCCTAGCGGCAGTTATAGTAAGTAATGGCTTCACTCTGTGCCCTGAGAAAGCCTCCGCCGCCGTACCACCACCCCCTCGCACCGCCCCCGACTCACCGCCCAGTAATAACAACAAATCTTGCCTATATTAATTCCCTGACGGACATAACTCTCGGTATATGGACGGTAACTCGGGAAAAATTGCGCGATGAAAACGTCGCCCCGACGAAATACGGGGTCTCGTATTACGCACGCACTTAGAACAACCCGTCACCCCGCCGCGCGCGCATTTGCCACCCCCGCGTATTCTCTCGCTACATCGGAGAAAATGTCCTCTCGACGCCCGCCAGTAGACATTAACCTTCCAATGTTTGCGTAAAAAAAAAACGATGTCATTATATTTAAAGAGAAAATATATATTATTTACGAAAAAAGAATTATTCAAATTTGATTTATGTATGTAGATATTGTTAAAGGATTATTTTTTTATTCGCTTCATGTTATTGTTGTAGATATTGAAATACTTTTAGCAACTTTCTGCAATTCTAATAAAATGAAAAAGAAATCAACGCATCATGTTTTTGATATAATTATAAACAGATTACATCTTGGAATAACCTTCTATCTCAATTTTTTATTCAAATATTATTTTTGATCAAAATAATTATCTTTTATTATAATTGTCCTTTATATTGTTAAAAAAATTATACAAACTTATAATCAAACAACAATATTTTTTCTTCATATTTTAAGTAAGTCTTATTGTGTTATAACACAAACTCTTATTTTTTTGTAAAGTGAGTTTCATTAATCTGATCTGATAAAATTTTTTGATATTTCGAGATTTTTAAAAAGCGTCGTAATAATTTATATGTAAATTATTATAATTACAATATTATCAGCACAAGAATGATATTTTATGATTTATCAATGTTTTACAATCAATGATTAATTGTAATAAAAATTTGAATGGTTGAAAACATTGTAAAATAAATATTATATATTATATTACACTAGTAGTCGTATAATTAAAATCGCTAAATGTATGAGTATGATATGAGTAGAAATGTCTCTTTCGCACCAAAGCAATAGCTTCTTCGGCTTCCGCATTTCGAATTGTCATACAGCTATTCCGCGCCCAATTTTCTCACCGCCTAATCGCGCGTTCTCCAGCTGCGTGCTCGACACCCGGACGGTTTAGGAAGCGCGACCAATTATTGTTAGGATAATCTGCCGCGAGCCTGCTGGGACTGTTTAAATTAGAGGGTGGAGGCGCCGTTGCAAACATCATTGCACGTATAGGCCATGCCGGACTACCTAACCGATGAAGTGGGGGGGCGACAAGGTACCCTCTCTCCCACCTCCCGACCATCCGTGAGCGTCCATCCCCCGTGCCCTTTCCCTCCTCTCCACCCCTAAATCATTGATTGTTGCATTATCTGTTATTGGCAATGCAATTAACCCCTTACAGTAAAACAACGCTAGCTCGCTCGCGCCGTAACATTCGGGCCGCGAGTGTTACTGCGAGCGAGTGTGGTGCAACACAGACTACGAGCACATCGCGTGCTAACGCGCGTTGCTCGGGCCTATTCGCGGCGTGCGCGAGCGAGAGGGTGAATTGATTTGTTGCACGCGAACTCCCAGTTCGTCCCGCTATCCATCTCGTTCTCTCTTTCGAGATCCCTCTCTCCTTGCGCTCTCTCTCTCTCTCTCTCTCTCTCTCTCTCTCTCTCTCTCTCTCTCTCTCTCTCTCTCTCTCTCTCTCTCTCTCTCTCTCTCTCTCTCTCTCTCTGGTTCTCATCTTCTCTTTCTCTCTTTCGTATACATCCCAGTGTCCAAATCCCGAGACCCGAATCCGCGACAGGATTAAACGCAGCCCACCTCACAAATGCCAACCCTTCGACACAACTACTGTTTCTGTCTGCCTCTCTCTCTCTCTCTCTCTCTCTCTCTCTCTCTCTCTCTCTCTCTCTCTCTCTCTCTGTCTTTTTACCTAACACAAATCCCGAATTCATCGGTACATTCTCTATCGATGTATCCGTTTTCCCTCCCCGCAACACACACCATCCCATGCGTTATTCCGCGTATATGATCAGGTGCAATTACAATCAGGTTAATAATTGTTACGGCTGCTACCGGCGCGCCCTGTGCATGAAGGGGTGACCGGGGGAGAACCGGTGACCAACACCGCACGCTTCGTTAGGCGCCCTGCGCCTATTACGCCCTGCCAAAGGACGGAAGAAGGGCGGCTATCGCCATACGTTTGCAACTCGGGATATCGAGTTTTTGGTCACAGCGATTATGCCACGCATGATTCCGCGATCGATTAAATTAATATTCGGTCGAGCTTTTGTGCTCACGATAAAACTTAACCGTGCGTGTGTATATGCGTGCGCGCGCGATCAAACGATTGAAAAATCGTTCAGGTCAGAATTATATGTGTTTTTTCACGTTTATAACGATTTCAGTGATGTATAAAATAAAATAAATTCTTGACGTTTTTAATAAAAGCGCTCGTTAAAATATCATGGAGTAAAATAATGATGCGGGAATAATGATGATATTATAGT
Organism: Atta colombica; assembly: GCF_001594045.1. Taxonomy (NCBI): domain Eukaryota; kingdom Metazoa; phylum Arthropoda; class Insecta; order Hymenoptera; family Formicidae; genus Atta; species Atta colombica. The sequence continues at coordinate 155,224 of NW_017259228.1, read as the reverse complement.
ACTTTTAATCATCAATAATAAAATGTAAAAATAAAAGATAATATGTGCCGTTTACATTTTCCATATGCCATATATAACATTGCTTGATCTGCGCACAATGTTGTACGTATCAAAATTTCTATACAGCGTCCAAACGGCTCGACCAATGGCAACTAACGAGGTAAAGACTCTCACAAAAGCGAGACTCAATCAGATAAGTGGTTTCGCTGGAATCGTGCACTAAAGCGTGAAAATCGTTCTTCTCGGAAATTTGCTGAGAAGCCGTTGAGAGATCCAATTCGGTTTTATTTGCAGCAGTCGCGACTGATACATTTTTGCTGTGATACAGTGAAAAACGGTAGTTACTCCTGATATAGCAAAGATAACTTTAAAGCAACCAATTTATATAAGAAATATAAATCTGAGCATCTCTTAATCAAATGTAACAATATAAAAATTAAATGAGTAAACCTGCTGCAATACGAAAATTTAACTTTAGTTTTCAACATTTATTTTTTTAATTAAAAATTAAAAAATGTATAAGTTTAAAAACTGGAGTAATTAAACAATAGAAAATATAAAGATATTAGATAATTGCGAGATTAAAATTCGGCCTAATAAAAAAAAAACATTAGTCAGACGGGCATGTAAAAAATATTATATGTTCCGAAATTTATACATCTCTCACAAACGTTCTGCCTGTCTAAACTTTTTCAACATCCGTCCACACCTACAATTTTTATAAAGTTTTAGCTAGATGTAAATTTATACGGTTGTAACGGTTCAACTATTGCACTTGTATTTCTCGACACATAAATCTCTGATTTTCTCTTTTCTGCCGTCTCTTCATCATTAAAGTGTTAATAATTGTTAGATATAATAGTATAGAAACAAAATAAAATATTCGTAAACATGTCAAAAATTGATTCTTTTTAATTATAAAATATATAATATTTTTGAAAATGGTTAAAACATTAGGTAATATTTCATCCCTAAAATAGACACATACGTAAAGTTATATATTAAACACATTGTTAATATAATAAATTTTTCTTTAACTTTTGTATAAAAAATGTTTTTAGTAATGAGTAATTCTAAGAATAATTATTTCTTCTCTTGTTAAGATACTGATTTTTTTTTCTTTAATATGTATTGAGACTTAATTATATTTTATATTTTTATTACATATTTAGTATTAAATATTATTTAAAAAGGTAAAAGAATCAATGATTTATTTTTAACATGTAATTCAAAAAAATTTTTACTTTGAATTTCTTTCAAACTGATATTTAAAACATTTGAATATCTTATATGTTCTAGTTCACTATGACATCAGAATGTAATGGGTAAACCATTCTAGCATCATCTTCGAGCGTCGATAACCTGATGTTCTCGATGGCAGACATCGAGAATCGCGGCCAGTCTGCCGCGATTCTGCATTACAATTCGTGCGATAAGTTAATGCCGGCGGCATTCGCGAAATGTTCCCCGCTAACTCCGTGATCCTCGCTACGTCGCGGCCGGAATGTACACGAGGCGCATTGCCTCTAGTATAAACGGTAAAGCGCGTAATATTCCTTGACGTCGTGCTTTGGGAATAGACGCGAGGAGGATGCGGAACTTGCGGGGGAATTAGCGGAGTAGCGAGAGGAAGCGGCGGTGGCGACGGGCAGAGGGTGGCCGCGGCCCGTGAAGACCGGCTTAAGGCGTGTTGAATCATAACGAGGACTTATGCCGAAAGCCTCCGACAAGAAGCCGCGGGCTCACTCTCTCTCTCTCTCGTCTTTCGCTG
>NW_017259228.1:137682-153353 GCF_001594045.1 Atta colombica | reverse complement strand
CTCTCTCTCTCTCTCTCTCTCTCTCTCTCTCTCTCTCTCTCTCTCCCTCTCTCTCTACATTCGCCACCGTATCAACCGCTGTACACTCTCTGCTGCCCGACTACCCCTCTGTCCTGCAACCCCTCAGCATCTACCCTCATCGTCTCGCCGCCACCTGCATCGGTTAAGAACGCGGCTGCGAAACAACGGGGTGGCATTACGAGGCAACGCTGCTCCATATTCATACCACCGTCGTTCGACGACAAAGTAAGAAGAAAAGAAGAAGTTGTTTTGTTTGCTATAGGAAAGAGGAAGAGAGGGAAAACGAAAACCCGCAGCAAACTCGCGTAGATTCTACTGACTTTCCGGTCCGGTCGACGAAGGTGTTTACTCGTTAAGCGAATCGGGAATCCATAGACGAGCATTATCATCGGGGATTAGAGGTGCTTACGTGTGAATTCGAGATATCTTGAGGATCGTGCGAACGCGCAGCAACGAAGAGGTGCAGAATGTCGTCCAAGGTTGGGACCTCATAATCGGAGATCGGGATATGATCAGCGGTCATATGTGCACAATGTTAAGACTCGCCCATTCGCATCGGGTCGGTTCTTTACATACATTTTAATGCGCGAGCGGATAATTGGACCAGCGCGTTGTTAGCTAGTTCCATTAGGAAACATCTTATTGGTCTTAAGGCGCTTATTACCGCTCTTAATTGCACGAACGTGCGCTCTTACCCTTATTAACTGTCGACGATGGGTATATCCTAATAGGTCGGCGTTATAACCGGAGATAATGCGTTTTCCGCGTAAGTCTTTCCGCGCGTGCTCACTTTTTTGTTCCCTCCGTACGCGCGATATCCTATTGCGCAAATGGCGATAACGTACAATATCTTCCTTACCACTTCCAGAATGAACCGTTCGAGTACGTTCCCAGCAAGTATTCAAGGTGCAAGGTGGATTTAATTGCCCGGTCTTTAATTCAAGGAAACGACATTTTGTATACGCACTAATAGTCGGACTTCAGAAAGTAAGCATCAACAGATAGAATATACATATAAAAGTGTTACTTATCTTTATCAATGCTAGAAAGTCTTATTGTATTAATTGGAATTCAGGTAGATTTAACCAGAAAGATACAAATCAGACACTTATAATTAAATCTATTAAACATTCTAATCCAGATAACCAGAAAGTCTCAATTATGATAATCAGAATTATTATTCATATGATCAGAATTCGTATAAGAGTTCTCTATTTGTTTTTAAAGAGAAATTTTGCTAAATGTCTTATTTAATTAATTATGCATGCGAATTTTTATATATTTCAAAAATAATATAGAAAAGTATTATTACATGATTTTTGGAACAAAGGAGATTAAAAATAAAACTGCATTGTAGCTGTTATGAATATACATAAGTACAAAAATTATATTAGTAATATTCACATAATTTTTGTGAGGCAAATTAATTGAATAATTGGTTAATAGATTGAAAAAAAATCACTTTGAGAAGAAATTAATGTTTGCTTTCATTCATATCTTAGAGTATTCTCTATAAGTAATATTTTTACAAAACGGCGATTCTAGCTTGGTCCTTCATTAATAGCATTAACATAAATCTGAATTCTTAGAGGAGGCGAACTTCAAGTTTCGGAGTTTCGTATATCATAGATAAATAATTCCGAAATAGGTCGTTGTTGCTTGATACATTGCCAGAAACGCAACATTGCGCGTGTATTGCGTCACAACGAGAAGGAAACGAGAGAAAAGGTAGGATCGTTAGACCGCATCCATCCGTCGAATCTCGACGGATAGGAGAACGACGGCGGGGAATGACCGGAGGAGCCTGGGGGGGGTGGTTGCAGTCGCTTGGATATACGGAGAGGTTCCGGACTGGTTTCGACTCGGGGCTCGTCGGGTTGTATGTACCAAGGGGGTATCCATTAGGGACAGAAGTATTCGCGCGCGAGATATATCGACGTCGCCCCGGAGGATTTATCGTGACAGCGGCGCTTGAAGGGATTGTAAATCCCCGTTTGAGGATCGCTGATACCAAGTTTTATGTGGGACATTAGTTGGGTGGGGCGTGGCTGAATGGTGTGGAGTCGAGAATAGCGCTAGAGAGACGAAGAGGCGCAGAGGGGCACAGGAGAGGACGGTGGGGGAGAGGGGGAGGGGTTCAACCGTAGAAGAAAGAGGACGAAGGGAAAGGGAGAAAGAGAACTGCCTGGGCGCAATAAATTAGCCCGAAATGAAAGACAAATCGCCTCCGAGCTGTCCGCCCGTTCGCCCGACGTGATAGAAGCTGCTATGCTGCTGCCTCCACCGCCTCCGCTCCTTTTCCTTCTCCGTCTCCATGTCTCGCTTTACTTTCTTCCGTCCGTCTCGCTCACTTTCTCCTATTCTAGAGTATGTCCGATTTGATTCTTTCTCTTTCTTTCTCGCGCTCTACACCTTTGCTCGTTGTGGACCAGTCCCTTAGGGATGAGAAAAGAGACTGAAGCAGCTCGTCAGGTTTCGTCTCATTTTCTCCTTCTCTTTTTCACCGTTATTTCGACTTCTTATTACGCCCCCTTCTTTTGACTTTACGTACCATCGCGTTATGCTGATCGCCTTGACGAACGCCTGTCGATCCACCAGAAATCCACCTTGTCACTGTCCATCGACCAACTTCGTCCACGTCGTGAGAATTCAAGCAGCGTCGATCTTCTTCATTCGCCGGATACTTGTCCGGCAGACGCGCCATTTCGTCGATCCGGAGAACTGACAATTCCTCCAATCTCTTCATTTTTTATCCCCCGTTTTCGCGTGCCATATACTATATTTTCTTCCAAGAGTCAGTAGCCATGAAATCAATCACTCAACGATCTGCATCAGTGTGTGTAATAACGTTTCATTTCTTCAATCTCAAGGAATAGAATTGCCATTTTAATGTTTTTCAATCGAAGGAATTGACAAGACGTTATAAAGATATAAGAATTAAACATATGCATAATCTATTAAAAATATAATAAAAAAGATTAAAGTTGTATTTTTCTTATGTTATGTAAGAATTTATTAAACCTTAAATGTAGATCCATGGAAAAGAGATAGAATTTTAACTTCACTAACGAATGAAATAAATGTGCTGAACATCACAAAATATATCGATGATACATGTTACGTTGAAGGATGAGTTTCGAAACGACGATAATAAATAGATTACAGACTAGTCGCAAATGCAATTATCACTAAATTGCCTGTGTAACTGAGTTATGTCACTTTACTCTATATAGGTTCATATAATATCTCAAAATTTTCTCTGACCCCATACGCGCGCCGCGCGGATTTTATAGAATTGTTTTAAAATTATTTTAGTTAACACGCATACATAAACACATGTTAAATTTTAAATACAAATCATGAGACATATACTGAAATTGGAACACATATAATTTTCATGAAATTAAATTTCGATATAAGCAAGAATCATTTTTTTAATTTGTGATATTAAAATCAAAGCCAACATAATATGTTTCTGTATTTGTTTTGCAAATGTAATTAATCAAAATTTTTTGAAATAAGATAAAGGATATATTGAAAGGAGAATTAGCGAGAGCTAATCTTTAGTTCCCCTATGAGCTAAGTATCAGATATGCTTATACAGTGAGAGTATGATCTATAGGACAAAGGCAGTAAACGTGAAAGCAAACACAAACGCAAGCCTCGCGGCGTCCGTCTTTAGTACCTGACATCTCGTCTACAAAGGCTAGGAACGTCAATTAATTAGTAGGGTAGCTGCAACTCTTGTTTCGAACCGGAGGGAATAAGAAGATTCAGGCTTCACAAACACTCTGTCTATCTCTTTCTCTACCTTTGATTTATTAACGAGATTTCTGATCGAAGTCGAAATATCTCTATTACTCTATTATTCTAATTTATTATGTATCAATATGGTTACTTGTAAAAATCTGAAGCAAAAAAAATTACAAGTTTGCGAACAATTTTGCAGTTTTTAAAAATTGAGCATATTTTTTTAAAAATAAAATAAAATAAAAATACACAACGTATAAATTTCAAAGAGCATACTATTTTTATCGTAACATCAAATTACAAATCGCAGTCTCATGGCATGCCGGTAGAATAGAGAAGCAGGCGAAAGAAGGATAAAAGTGGAAGAGTCAAAGACGGGGATGGATCAAGTACGCTTCGAGAATTGCAGGAGCGACAGATACGGTTATCGTCCTGCAATACAATCAGCGAAGTTTCCACGGATGGCAGGCAATAAAGCTTTATGTATATTACAAGGTCCATGCAACGATACTGCTCGTACGTGAGCCTTTCATCAAAGCGTTTCTCTTCGCTCGATCTTTTTTCAGACAAGGAGAAAGAACTTTGCCGAGCAAAATGGATTGAATAAAGCTACAATGTATGTTTCTCTCCCGAAACTCCAAAAAAAACTCTAAAATACTCGCATATCGATGCGAATAAACTATTCACCGATATTGATAGACACTGCAGACAATAATTAATTTTCAATGTGGATACCTATTTTAAGTACGTAAAACATATTTCGTATCTATCTTATATTCGGTCACATATTAGAAATATCTCGTTACAATTTTGTTGCAAAAAGTATCATATTTCGGGTAAATGCGAAGTTCGAAATCACATGATCAATTGAAACCACGGGGGAATACAAATTTCCTATTCATACGTAACATCATGTCCATCAACAGCATGTCCGATTTGACGATTTTATCGTGGTGGATAAAAAAGGCCGTCCGACGCGCTCTGGTTCGCATTAAAAATGCAAATTCTCCAGCGTAAACGAGGCACGCTAATTTTACAAAAAGCTCATCCCCGCCGTTCAGCCTGAAGGCTGCCGACAGAATAACTCATAGGGCCAGTACCAGCACCAGCAGGACAGTCACTGTTGGCGAGTGTCTGTGGCGAAATGAACGTTTTAATTCCCCTCCATAAAAGCCAACGACAAATCAAACGACTTTGACATGATTAACTGGCGGGCATAAATATCGGTATCAATGCACGTGCACGTGCAATGACGCGTCGCGCCATGTCCGCGATTGTCTCTCTTCCTCCCTCCCCCCCTCCTCACTCTCTCTCTCTCTCTCTCTCTCTCTCTCACTCACTCTCTCTCTTTTTCTCTCTCCCCGTCGTCCCTTCCCTCCCGTGCAACCCTTCTCTCCCTCTTACCACCCTCACATTCGCCCTTTCTCTCTAGCTCGATGCGCTGCGACGTATTTTCTCCTTTTCGTGCCTCGCCGAGCAAAAACAACCGCATCGGCGTGGGCGCGCCGTACGCAGATGCCTGGATATTAAATATACAATGAATTAGCGTGCCTGCCATTAAGAGGAAAAAAAGAGAAAGAAGAAAAAAATAGAAGAAGAAATAGAAAAGAAGGAAGATGTATGTACGCGGCCAGAGTGCGCGAGATCGAATGCAAGGGCGATTGTATGCAAATGCGAACCGTGAGTTCGATCAAGGCCCGACGTTTTCACTTTGAGAAGAGATACATACTACTGCAGGTATCACTTAGCTATACTCCCTCGCTTCGCGCGCTTTTATGCGTTGGGTTATTCGAACCACGCCGTGCGAATGCGAAAAGAGAATGATTCGTGTGACGGAGTAACACGTTGCGCGTAACACAGTTAATTGGCGCCTCGCGAGAGGAAAAACATGTTCCTTTAACGTCTTTTGTATTTTTGTCACATAGTATCTCACAGAATTGATTTGCAAGTGTATTTAAATAGTAAGATTGGAAACAAGAAGTTTATGTTAAAATACATTACTTTAAATACGAAGCGCCATTACAGTCTGAATGTTAAGATGTTGAACTATTATATATATTTATATAAATGAATTAATTTCAGAAATGATAATTGTGTGCTGATATAGTTATCGGACTTTCAATGCAATCAATGTGAAATATTAATAATCCTCCCAAATTTCCCAAATTTAATCTTAATTTTTCGCAATAAGTTTATTAGTTTTTTAGTGGTGCTTCATATTTAAAGTAATGTATTTAAATAAATTAAATTGGTGAATCAATTATTATTAATGAATTTGGTATAAAAGTCTGCGAATAATAAACTTGAGTTCCTCCAAAGACATCAATTAATTCTTTAATTATATTTATAAACAATATTAAATGAAAATAAATCGAGAAAGGTTTAACACAAAATGAGAGAACTATATTCGGCTTAATAATATTTTTGTGTGAAGTTTTACAATTTTCAGTTCAAGCGAAGATTATTTATTGGTTCGAAACACAGTTCTAAACTAAAATCGGAGTACGTTATCGCAAATTCAATTGATAAGCAATTTAATATACCCATTTGTGTTATATTTATGACTTAATGTTCTCATTCGACTTATTATTATGCTTCTCATAATTTTTATTTAATTCTACTTAGTTGCTTTTTGTATAGTTCGATATGTGCATTAAGAAAATTCCCTTTCATTCGTCTCGCAGATTAAAAGGTAATCATTTCTTTTCTAATTTAAGATTTGAAATGAATTGAATTTTCTAATTTAAGATTTATCTAAATATATAAGATTTTTTTCAATATTTTACAGAAAATTTACTTCAATCGTTCTTAAAGTCGATACTAGAAATTAACATACATATGAAACAATTGAGTTGCAGCAGCTTCTCGTTAATAAATGTGAAAGCAGCCAAAAATTTTACAACCTGTGTTGATTAATCTTTACAGTACATAACTCTTCTCCTTTTCTCTTATTTTGGCGCAACTGCAGCATCGGCTGCATCGTCGCGACATCTTGGAACATAATTCAGAAACCATGTGTAACACAAGGATACGATCGATAGTACCGCTTGCTAAGTGTGATATAAGATTGAATTTAATTATTGATATTCGACAGATATGATTAGAAAAGCTTATTGATTTTTCTACGTTCATGAAAACTGTAACCTGACCTAATTCAAAATAGACAGAATGAAAAATTAATGTAAAATGTTTTGTACTATATAGTTCTCGTTTATTTTTATTTTGCGAACAAGAAAAAAGAAGGACGCGTGCAAAATGTCTGTTTTATAAGTGTGTATCTAGTTAATTACGCTTTCTTAAACGTCATGTAAGGGTTGGAAATTTAAGGAGATCCTTGGGAAGTTTAAAAAGTTTCCGGTGGGTGTACGTAAGAAACTAGGTTACTGCAACAGGTGGGTACTAAAGTAAATATACGCACATTACGTCCACTCCTTAGAAATGCATCTTTATGCGATTTGATCCTTTTGATGATTAATAATTAATTTATAACGTGTAACGCTTCAACGAGCAAAATATTATAAGAAATAACTGTACTAACTGAACCATTCAAATTAATTTTCGAAACTTATCATGCAAGATATTCATATTGTAATTCTTTTTAATTTTTTTTTTCTTCATAACTTTAATTACTTCAATTAGTGAATAATATTAATATACAAATAATTTTGTTAACGTATAGGAAAGAAATCTTTTTTTCATACAATAGTTGATTAAGTGGTAATTCAGTGCTCTTCCGATTCTGAGATACATCTAAGTAATTTTAGTTACATTAAGATATGACTCGTTGTCAAAAAATATTTCATCTGTATTTATAGCGAATTTGATGTACATCTCCAGATAATATTGGACACAGTCTTCGTAATGTGATCCTGCGGCTATAATTATGGTTTTATCACTATTTTATATATTGAAGAGGACACGAAGCGAGTGTCGAAACGTTTACCACTTTTGATTAATAAAGAATTGATCGAATATATTATACACTAATATCTTGTGTTGGCCCATATATTGGCATTTATACATACTAGATTTAATCTTTGGGCCTATTGGTATTATTTTTGTTTTAATTTTCGAAAATCACATAATCTCAATACAAATATTTCTAAATACATTTTCCTGCTCGCATTAATTTTTTTTATTTTAATATGTTTTAAATAGACTTTTAATAATTCATTTAATACCCGCAGTTTCTCTGCGACATTTTTTTTCTAAACTAAGGAATTAATTTCTTCTTAACAATATCTCGGTACTTATTATAATAATTAAAGTTATACACAATTGTGAAAATGAAAAACTTTTCGCAAATTAAATTTCACGAATAAATAACAAGTTCTTATTTCAAGTAATTATTCTTTACATAATTTTATGAACTTAAATTTAAATTATTAAACAATTAAAAACTGCAAAGATTAAAAAGTTATTAAAAAAGATAAGACTCACGTTCGGATTTTAGGAGAAAACAATCGCCGAATCGATAAATGGAGGGAAGCGAAGTAACATTTTGCGATTCATATCACATTGCATAAATTATATAAATGTGCGATATATCATTGATTATATCAAACCCATCATACATAAAGAGTCAGGAGTCGTCTTTCGCGCGGAAAGTTGTTTAATAGAAAGGCACTATCGCGATGGAATAAGGACGATTATGCAAAACTTTGGGATCCGTTCAGTGAGCGTAATTCGAAGACATAAATTAACCAGGCAAGGCATTATCAACTTGTATTGCTACAATTTATGACTACTAATTAAAGGGTTTAGGAAGGGAATCGCCGTTTTGATTTGCACGCTTCTGCCACCCTATGGAAGGGGTGAACTTTAAACGACAAACGGGTCTCATTAAGATATGAAGCGGACTGAACACGGCTTCCACGATTCATCGTACGTTTACACATGCAAAAAACATTGTGTACACACGTGCATGCAATCATATAGAGGAGGAGAAGAAATCGAAGCGTTGATCGTTTCGAATCGATCGTTAGAGCTCACTTCATCACAAACACGTGTACTCGTCACTGTGGAATATCAGTCGTAAATTACCGAAAGAATGATTGGCAGAAATGATGAGATTAGTTCGCTCGGGAATTAAATGGGCGACGGGGACAAGCGATTTTGAATTAACTGGCGACTTTTTGCATACGTTCGTATATACGAATATCGATCGATGAAATTTACACGGACGAGATGCCAGGATGTAAATACAAGACGGCGATAAAGTATCGGGGGAACAATTGATTATTATTCTTTGTGGATGGTAAATACGTCAGGTGAGAAAACGAGCGTAGCCGCGAACTAATCAAAGAGCTACGCGTATCAAATCTGTCGGAATGCAAAGGCGTCGAAGCTGCTTGATGCGCGGTCACCATTTCGACCGTTCATCACGCATTCGTTGCGTATTGTATCGTGCGACAATCACGCGTATAATTCACTCGCGCTGGACGCGAAATTACACCGCGACAACGCGTTGTTCGACCGATAGCCTATCCAAGGCATTGACGGCTACGAGACGTTGATACACTTGATTTAAGCCGGCCCTGGATGACACGGCCATTCGTCAAATGCTGCACCAGAACAAATGATCCGCATTTAATCTCTTGTAGCATAGTCAATGCAACAAGATTATCTTTTCTGTATTATTTAAGCTCTATGTTTATTTGAATTGGAACACTTTAGTTGGCAAGAATTATGAGCTAAATAATCTTAATATAAATATAATGTAATTTATATAATATAATAAAATTTAACAATAGGCTCTATTTTATTTAACCCCTAATTGAAACATATCAGACTTGGTGACATTTATCTCATTTTTAAATAGTATGATTTAAAAATTTTCGTTTATATTTCGTCATCTTATTTTTCAATTTTGTTCTATTCATATAAAGGGTTAAGTATATGGCTAGCACAGATATTATTATTGCATGGTAATAAAATTTTATATTAATAAAACTTGAAACATACTGAAATTTTTTGCGTTAAATTACATGTCATAAAGGATTTGGCTTTTTTTCTAAACTGCGCGTTTATTTATCAAATACACGCGAGACAAATATAAATATATTATATTTATTTAACAAATTTTGCCTTTGTCATATCCAATTGTGGAATTATCACGTTGATATGAATTATTACATTGTCATACGCGTCATGTGATCTATACGATGCATTACCTATCTCGGCTTGACAAGTATTGGGCGAGTGGTCGCATTTAGATATGCACTGTAAGCTGCTAATGCACCAGATAAACATTCAACAAATGTTTAGAGACGGTTTGCCGAATATTGCAACACGAATCAAATAATTTGCATTCGATAAATGCGAATGTTCTGACGCTGATGTATTGTTACATACAGTTATCAATATTGATCAATATTTGGCAATTGAATATGTCATTTCGTAATAAATATGTTATGAAGATTCGGCGAGCGTGATTCATAAATGAAAGCACAAATGAACATAACATTTACAATATTTTAAGACATTTAATGATTAATTTCTTTCGATATATACATTGATTAATGTAAATATAACAATCTTATTAGTTTTTCAGTTTACCGACTTCACTTTCTCGTTAAATATTCAACCAAAATTAATAAGACATACATTCAACTGCATTATTTTTAAAATATTCAATAATAAATAATAATAAATCTTAAAACTTGATCATATTTAGTAGGGTAAACTCCGGTATATACGCCGCACCTATCAAAAACTTAATTTATTAAGTATTATTTACTAAAATTTACTATGTTTAAAGTAAACGAACTATATTAGTAAAAACTTTGTATTACCTATTATTATGAAAAAAGTTTTGAAAATCTGAAATATTTATATTTCGTATTAAAAAATAAACTTTTTTAAACCTTTTTTAAAACCCTTGTATTTTTGTATATTCTATAGGGATGGGATATATGGCTACTCATAGGGGGAGGGGGGGCGGGGGGAAATATATTCGGCTCATGAAAAATTTACAAATAAATATAATTTACATATAAATAAGTCGTAAAATGATTTATAAAATGTGTTTATAAAGTTTTATTAAGGAATAAGAATGATAAATATGTATATGAAGTAATAAATAATAATTACAATCTTCCCATATGTATTATAAGTGTTATGACACGAGGTACATATTTCATGTAATGCATTTATTGCATTTAATGCACCGAATTCAATCTGCTCACTTTGTATACTTTGGGCATAAATCCCGCCCGCTAAAAATGCCGTATATCCCGAATAGGTGAAGATATACAAGACAACAAATTATAAACAAAGAATACAAGAGCAAAGTACTTGTATTTTATTATACAACATGCTTTACTATTCCTCTAAACTCATATATCACGAAATAACCACTAAGTCTTTTGCACGTCCTACAGTAATCATTTTATATAGATTATCAATTTATGATGTCGCTACTCAACAGTGAAATCGATTTAATTCACAATAATTTCATTAATATTAAGAACGGAAATCATAACACAATACTATAATATAACATAAAGACATGTAACAAAGTAATTGCAGGATTGCCTTTATGTTATATTATAGTATTTATGTTATATTATAGTATTGTGTTATGATTTCTTAATTACCCTTACTCCTTCTATTTTTTCTGACTTCTGTGGCATAAATCCCAGTGTATTTGCCGGAGTTATCCTATAATTTAAATTGAAAGAGAGATATGATTTTAGATTACTTATATAAAAATAATAAAATAGTAAATAAGATAAAAATATAAATAAATAATAAATAAGATAAAAATATAAAATATAAAAATAGAACGAACGTAAGAAGATTCTAAAAATGAAAGTTGCCATCCCAAGAGCAATTCTTGTTAACATCATGAAATTATAATTTAAGAAGCATCGTAATACTGCACAATCGTGCGATGGCAAGCTCGCATCAATGTAGCGCACCGGATATGGCTAAGAAGAACAGCCGAAGGAAGAGAACTTCACCATTTCGTTGTAAGCCAGTCATTAACAGATACTTAGGATGCACGAGAAGGGCGGAAAGTAGACGACACGATGTACTCGCACCTGCGTGCACCATTAAAACGCACTATTAAATATTAACGGAGACCTTTATGAGGCCGTAATACGCTCAACGGCTCGTAGCTCGCTGCTAACGTCAGTGCCTTCTCTTCGAGCAACGCTGAGGAACTCGAAATAGCTCCCGTTCATCGACATGAACTTCCGACACCTTCCTTGAAGCTGTCATAGGATCCGTTGTTGTAAATATGTAAGATAAGTACGATCTATGAAAAATTAATGTTTCAGTCGCGTCAATTATTTAAAGCAAAATGTCATCTAAAATATAACTTCCCAAAAATCAAGAATACTTTCGTAAAATATTAATAAATTTTCTTTTTTATTACAGAAAAGACAGTCATAAGAAATAATACTTTATTATGGAACTAATGATGGTTTATATTTGAGAGTACTTGAAAAAAATGATTTTATTGAAATATCTAAAAATTTAACTAGATATACAGATCTGAAAATAATTTTATTGGACCATCAAATAATTATATAAAAAACTTAATCATGATCAACATTGCAAAAAGTTGCGACATTCAAGCAATCAGCTTGAGCATCTTATATGTTTTGACCATCTTTTGATGGTCCAACAAAATTATTTTCAGATCAATATCTAGCTACATGGAAAAAACAGCTTTACTAAAATATCTAAAAATTTAACTAGGTACAGATTTGAAAATAACTTTGTTGAATCAAATATCCACCATTAAAATAATTATGCTCAAACTGATTGCTATAATGTCAAAATTGTTTGTAGTATGTTCATTATGTTTGAGATTTCTATGTAATTATTTTGATAATTCAACAAATGTGATGAATGAAATCTAATAAATCTTAATTCATACGCATGATCAATTCGCAATGAGAATGAATCTTCAAAGTGTATCACGCAAGTTGTGAAAACCGTGACAAGAAACGCCTTAACGAAGTAAACGAAGAAAATGTAAAAGTTTTAACATGTTCCGCGGTGGACATCGCGGTAAATAAAATTGAACAATCCTTCCAATATGCCCTAGATTTTTATTACTAGCGGAAACTTTGGAGTTTCCACCTCTCTTCTTCCTCACGAACTTCAGAAATCTCTTTGGAGAGGCGGAAAAGGAGCGCGAGCGAATACCCTATACGAAAACTCGTCAGGAAAAGTCATTCCGGCCGTTTCTTCGCGGTGGTAAGAAACGAACCGAGCCGGACCCAACTGTCGGTGATGCCGAAGGGGTGCGAAAAGGAAAAGGCCACCCTCTCTATGTGGTATGAGCCACCGGCAGCTCTCCGTGCTATCGTTCGATAAGCTCCGAGCCCTTGGTAGATTTGGTGTGGGCTTCCACACGGCACAAAGGCCTAATTACCCATAAATTCGCTGATTTACGGCGGTCTAGAAATGTAAATATGAAATATGAAAATGAGGACGGCGGTAATAAAAGTGATGTACGGGGCTCCGTAGGGTCGTTCATGAAGGCGTCCATCATCGTGCTTGACGGGCTTCTTTGTCTGGTAGCGGCAGTCGAGAGCCATTTCGCTCTCTCGCCTCTCACCTCTCTCTCTCTTGTTTCCCCGCGGTTCTCTTTCGCGATTCTCTTTATCTCACTCTTTCTCTCTATTTCTTTCTCTCTCTTGTCTACTCAACCCGTCCTCTTCTCTACCCTGCTTTCTCATCGGAGACGTCGACGGAAACATCCGCGCGATTCGCACGCGAATTCGGTTCTCTCACGGCGAGAAGGCACTTTGTCTTGCCTTTTGTAGCTGTCGTTTTGATTCACGGCAGCTAGTGATTCTTCTTTTCTTCCTGGCCGAAGTCGGAAATACTCGCAACCGCGATGGATTTATTGACACGAAAATTGTCGTGACTGTACCCAACTGTTTCTAATTAACGTAGCTAGCAACCAAGACCTGATCATTTTTAGTGAGAAAGACGCATGTATTGTCAAATAATTATAACAGTAGATTAAAACTCACATTTTGTCAAACTGGATAAAATGAATTGTAAAAATTAAAGTGATGGAGAGCAATGGGCTAATCCATATTTTTATAAAATATGATATATTGTATGAAATATAAAAATAACTATTACAGGAAATTCTTCAATTGAGCATAATATAAGATATTTACGAAGAGAATAATTTTGCTAAAGTATTCACAAATTTAGCTAGATACAGATTTGATAATTTTGTAAACCATTAAAATAATTATGTATACACAAGTTAGATGCTAGAATGTCAAAACTTTTTGTCCATTATGCTTAAGTGTCTTACGTAATTATCTCGCTAGTGCAAAAATAAAATTATTTTCAAATCTGTATTTACATATAGCTACATTTTCAAATATTTCAGGAAAATTATTCTTTTCATGTATTAAGAAAAATTTTTGATTAAAAATGGACGAATCAGTAGATTCTGATCATATTGATCAGAATTCTAATCGTAACTACATATCCAAATACGCAGATTGGAATTCTGATTCATATAATCTATTCAATCATTTTCAACCAGAAATATTTTTCAGTGCACAGCCATAATTATTTCATAAAAAAATATTATTTTATATAAATATCCTCTCTTCAACATATCAAAATGATTTTAATCCGATATTCGTACTATATGTCGATTGAAGTTATTAAGCTATATTCAACAAAAGATAAAGAAGCTTGTACGCTGATGGCGGCTTCTAATAAGCACTTTTCTGATCATCGAAAAGTTATGAACCGAATCTGATTCTTTCGAATGCACATTTGAGTGTTCGTAGCACGTACGTTTCCTTGCATAATTTGACTTTAATTAAAGCAGTCGTTGAAACACACTGTTGACTCGAAGCAGCGTTTCATGAATTCATCGGGATTGCAACGTTTGCACGCTATTCACTCGATGTTATCCTGCTTTTGCGTTGATTCTTTTGCTACGCCATTTGTTGAAATGCAAACAACCTCTCTGAACATTTCGGAGACCGTTATACAGGTGAAAGAAATAGCAAATACAGTGGATTTTCCATTAAATGTAATAGACGAGCGCCTAGAACTTCCACATTGTTGGAGTTTTTTAATCAAGTTAATATTGACTGATTATTTTATTAGATATTTATACGTAGAAATGCAAGTCGTAAACGAAAATGTAATCGTCAAAGTTTAATTAAACGCAAAAGCGATCTTTAACAATATAGTCAATAACGGCGAATAACAGCAGCAATGATTTTTCATTAAAAAGATAGATGTTAACGGCATCACATAATATGGTGATATAATAAATAAGCACTCACTAATGATTATATTTCACAATCATTCTTAAATATACTATATTAGTATTGTACAAATAGTATCAATTATATACTACATCCTCAAATAAAAGAATACATTATAATTATTATGATGCATTATGCAATTTTATGTAATATGTTTATCATCATATAATTAATTAATATCATTTTGATATGCACATGTATACGTGTATGCATGCGTGTATGTCACAGTCAAAGTATTGACTCGGTAAATAACATATTCTTACTATAGTTTGCTGCAGTCAATGTAACTATATTTATTAAAGTTAACACTAACTGTGACATACAATGCAATGTATACAAAAATTTATAAGATTATTTGAAAAATGATGTATTTATTATTTCTTATTTTTAATTAAACGTTTTATTTTTAATACTTTTCAATTTAGTCATTCATATTTCAATATTTTTTCGTTTACAAGTTTATTGAAGTTTCACTGAAAAATTTTTTCAAATTTAATTTTTAAAAATTTTGAATTAGAAATTGATATTTGAAATTCAGAAAATGAAGTAGAAATATATATGTATAGTAATTAAAAAAATTTTTAGATGTTAATTTTTAAAATTGAATTAATTATGCAATTAAAATCC
>NW_017259228.1:132675-137582 GCF_001594045.1 Atta colombica | reverse complement strand
TATATATATATATAATATAATGAATAACTAATCTTAATGAATAACTCACAGCAATGGTACCGCAATTTACTCCATCCGTTGCAAATTCCACCTCAGGAATGATCCGCACAGCTCCATCGAGGAAACAATCAATTCCAGAAACGAGCACTTAATTACGCTACCATTAAACGAATTCCGAAACTTGATCCGTACATTTCATTTTCGAAAAAAATACTAAAATCACATATCTACGTCACGATATTGCTACGTAGTGACATGCGAAATGCAAGATCAAATTCTCTGTATATTCTGCGACACGTACTTCCGTGCACAAATTATAATTAATATTATTAATAACATATCACGAACACCTGATGCAAGATATATTTCATTCAACACAATAGGCAAGATCTCAATATTGTAAAGGCCTCCAAATTGCACTTCTTCAAAATTTGCTTCTGCTAGCTGCGTTTATCCAATAGATAGCCTATCATTCAACTTTTCTTGATATATTAGATATTACGTATTTATTTTAACGCAAATTAACTTCCATTAACAAAAAACTTAATTCAAATGCGATAAAAGATATATAATATAAGAAATAACTTCTAATTGTTTTGACTATGGCATTAACTACAACAATTTATCTATAACCAATTATCATATATTCCATTTTAAACAATAAAAGTCGATACGTGATAAAATTTTTAAACACAACAAATTTCTCAACGGCATACAACGCAGAATGTTGGCAGCTAATATTTTATATTTTAATCACATAACAATTAAATAAAAAACGAATACGTTCTCACAACAACGTAACAAGAGTTTTATATCTCGCGTTATAAAATTAATCCAAAAGAATGCACGTTAACATCGAGTTATATGTTCTAAAGAGAACTTTAAAAGTATAGTTAACTAACTTCTCTTTTGAGAATGTATTCATGTGCGTAAATTTGATGAAGGATTTTTGTAATACTGAAGATGACTAATTTAAGGTCGAAATGTCTATTTATTTAATTGTTATGTGATTAAAATATAAAATATTAACTGCCAATATCTTGCGTTGTATACCGTTGAGAAATTCGTATTCCATTTTATTTCAAAAGTTTATCTCTTTTTACATTTTTAATGCAAATAAAAATTTTTAAGTTTTAAAAATATTCAAAAAATGCAAAAAAGTTGTTAAGTATATTAAGAATATAAAAAGAAAAGTTTATATATTTAGGTATGAAATCATATTACATTAAATGAAATCATATTACTACAATTTCGCTTTTAATTTACTGAATAACTATCAGTAGTAATCGTACAAGTAATGGCAATCACATGCCGCAATAAATATATATTTAAAATACCATAAATTTTAATTTATGTATATAATTTAGAAATAAAAATGGCAACTTTAACAATTAACTACAATGATTTTGCGTTTCTATAAGGCAACTAACTGATAATCGTGAATTAAAATGATTGTATTAAATGATCTGCTAATTATTATATACACAAATAGTATCAATTACTACAGGCATAAATAGTATCAATTACATATATATAAATTATTGCTTATATTTGAGCTATATAAATTCTACATACTTTTAATTAATTTATGCAAATAATTAATCTATCAAAAACCTATGAAAATAATACTGTAGTCACGGTAACAATTCATGATGGAATTGTTATTTGTTTACTAATATCATATATTGTGTTCACAATAATACTACGATTGCACGAGTGTCTCTTGACAGAACTGTTATATGTTTGTACTAGGCTGATATTTAAAATTAGTTCTTATATTTAAAACTATCGTAAGTACAGTCTTCAGATGGCATAAGCCAATCACATAGTGATATTCATAATCGGTTCTTATCACCTTGAATGTCTTAAGATGCTAATGATTTTCTCTAAATTCATGATGACATTCATCTGAAGACCCTACTTAAGATGATTTCAAAATGTAAAAGCCAACTCTACGAAATATCGTTCCATGAATATCACTCTATGAATATCGTTTTATGAAAACCGATACAAAACTACATTAGCATATTATGAAATTACTTAAGACAGTTTAGGAGTAAAAACGAATTATGAATACCAATCTATATTCAGAAACACTACTTGCTCCTTTTATTTTATCCTTGTTCACCAAATGTCAAATATTTATAAAATAATATTTACACTTCAATGATATTTTTAAACAAAGTTCTAATGACATAAGATATTGTATCCACAGCGAAAAAATTTACTAAATTTTATTAAATTTATTTGGTTATTATTTTAAATACTACTAACGAAACTTTACTTACAGTAAATAAATATTTAAAATAAAAAATTATACTTAAA
The DNA here is from genome assembly GCF_001594045.1 of Atta colombica. Lineage (NCBI taxonomy): Eukaryota > Metazoa > Arthropoda > Insecta > Hymenoptera > Formicidae > Atta > Atta colombica. The sequence continues at coordinate 135,257 of NW_017259228.1, read as the reverse complement.
TTAAATAAATATATATTTACATTAATAGTAAATATTTCGTTTGTACTATTCAAAGAAATTTTCAATAAAATTCAGTAAATCTGATTCAATGCAATGATACTACAATCGCACAAAATTCATTTGACGGAACTGTTGCACATTTATACTACTGATAATTATATCATATAATACATTAATGCACATTATTCTATGATATTATATATTCAACAATAAATTTTCCATTTAGGTGCAACAGGCATACGTGATATATCATTATTACGACTTAATTGTTCAACAAATTACATTCAAAGAAAAATCATATCTCGCTTCAAATCTCTCGGAAGAATAGAACATAAGGGTGATTTTCGCAATCTAAAATACCGTCGGAATCCGTGCTTACTGAAACTATACGTTGATCACAATTCTTATAAAGCACAGCGTAATGTTGAACAATCGACAAAACTTTAATCACGAGAGTCCGTGTTAACGCGGATTAACCAATAACTTCTGACGATAATCCGTTGCTTTAGTCGACATCCCCCAACATTCCCGACAGAAATTCGTGCACATCGTGCATTCTTGACGGATGAAATTCGCGATTACTTACGGAACGATCCAGAACCGATACAACTTCGATCAAAGATGAAACTGTCATGGCGGCTGCCCGGCCGATCTGCGCGCGCGATCTCGAAATCAAGAATACTTTGAAATACAAGTAACAATCGAACATGCTTCCTACGTGTTTCTTATACTTATATTCAAAATCAGGCCTTATATTTAAGGCTTCCTTAAATTTATCTTTAGATACTCTACGAATTATTTCATTAGTTGTTAAGCATCTAAAGATAAATTTAAGGAAGCCTTAAGTACAAGGTCTGACTATACAGGTGTTAGGCTGTAATCAAAGTCTCACTACAAATGCTTTAAAACATTTGATGGATCAAGTAAAAGAAAAAATTTTACAAACTAACCAGTAAAAAACGCTTCAAAGCGTTTGCAACATCGCGCTGACCATACTCTTAATAAGATGTAATCATTTGCATCTTATTTGATATTTTCTACATAGATTCGGATGGATACATTTAAAAATTAATTTATAAGAGAAGCGGGATATTTTGAAATGTCAAATTGGCTTCTCTTCTTCTTCGAAATTTAATGGCCCTGGTCCTCGTTGACGAGGTAAACTGGCCAGTCGTGCTAACGCATAGTTAAAGCCGGCAATGCTTTCCCAAAAATGATATGATACTCGAGACGAGACGAAACACGTCCGTCTCACTCAAGCGATCTCTCAAGATTTTTATGTCAAATTGGCGCGTGCAGCATGCAGTTCACTTCAATGATCACACTCACTCTAGACTGCTTTTTCATGCTGACGCTTGACGCTCATTTTCAGCGTCAAAACAAGTCACGTGATCGAAATTGATGCTTGGTATTCGTCAATTTTGATCACGTGACCTGTTTTAATGCTCGAAATGAGCCTAAGGTTGCGTTCAGCATAACGTTTATTTTGTAACTGTTGGAAGTTTTCTTCACATTGATTGGGTTATGCTTTTAGATCAATGATCTTATTTCAGCAAAAAATCATAAAACGGTGTTTTGCAAAGCTGTTGTGTTCTGCTGAACGCAGCCATTCTAAAATCGCGATGTGACCAATCAAAATTTAAAGCATATTAATTCATTTAGTCACCAATAGATGTCTCTATCCGATCGATAACAAACGATAAATGTGTGTATCTTTCTTTATGTTGCGTACGAGATAAGCGTTCTAACCTTAATTCAACATAATTATCAAAATTTACCTTTGTGCCATACAATTTGAAAGGACGGGTTGAAGGCACATGAAAGTTTATTATTTAGTGAAGATTAGCAAAAAAAAATATTAAACTAAATAATTATCTTCCGACAGTCCTAATTTTATACGATAATTTGATTGTTCATTTAAATTCCTATGGGAGACAGAAATTGAAATGAATATGTTAAAGAATATAAATGACTCTCGTAAGCAACAATTAGAGAAACTGAAGAACTTTACTGATACAGTTAACGAAGAAATTGCCAATATCGTTGGAACGTTAGGTTGGACTGTGGAGAGTGTAACGGACGTGGTAAGTAATCTGAATATCGTTTTCTTGGTTATATTACTTTTAACTATTGCTTTTATGTAGGACAAAGAATATTTCACATGTCCATATGATCCGTCCCACCGGTTAACAGAAGCCTCTCTCAATGATCATCTTATTTCTTGTCAATGGAAAGCTGAAGGTTATGGAAAGCTAGATGTCCCATTACCAGAACCAATTCTACCAGAGGATTCACCATTCTGTATAAAGTTTGGTAAGAAACTTTTCTAGAATGAGCACTTTAAAATTTACTGGAATTATATTAATTTCTTATATTTCCCTACAATATTTGTAGATAAGCAACTGCAAGAACAAGTGCTTAGGAATGCCAAAGAACAAAATTCAGCAATGCAAACTGGTTAGTAAAAACATAGCGATTGTATGCATTTGTATGTTTTTTAAATGACAATGAAATTTTTTCCAGCAAGTTATGATTGTTATACTTGTGGCGCAGAATCAATATATCCTTTTACATATCCTTTA
>NW_017259228.1:122043-132575 GCF_001594045.1 Atta colombica | reverse complement strand
CACAATTGAAAAATAACTGTACAACTATTATTTCAAAATAGCAAGAAAATTTTATTGTTTTATCTTTTATGATTATATTGTTACAACTATATGAAAAAAATAAATTCTTAACACTGATAATAGGTATGGGTGAGCGGTTAGTACCGCGTACATCTGATAGGATTGTCATAGATTTCACTAGTGATGAAAGGAAAGCACTATATGACTACGTCATCGCTAATACTACAAAGCCAGATGTTGGAGAAGATATTGCAAATATTAATAATTTGTGAGTTTTTAAAATTTAAACTAATATTTGTAATTAATATACGTAATGTCTGTGCTAGTGTATAAATATATATTATGTACTCTTATATTAAGTTTATGGATATTGTAAATTGTTTTTTTAGGGAGCCACAAGAAAAAGAAGATAAAGAGTTGTCATTTTTGGAGTTGTTAATACAAGAGCGGAACTTGAAAAGGCGTCGAGTAAAGCATAAAGGCGTTCATACAAACAAAAGATCTTATGTTGAAATTCTCAGAGAAGTGATTAATCAACAAATGGAAATATTTGTAGATTATGTCTCTGAACAAAGTAATTCTGGACATGTAACAGATGTTCGCAACACCGAAACAGATGATTTAAATTATGAACAAATACAAGATAGAACTGAACACTTATATAAAGTATTTCATTCTTCTCGCAACAATGACGAATATAATTCTAGAGAAAGAAATGGCCATCATCACAAGAAGAAAAGAGAGCATTCAGAAGAAAGAAATTATCATCGATCAAGAGAACGAGATAGACAAAAAAGATATTTGAACGAAACAGACAAAAAGCACAAGCATGAACATAGAAATATAGAAATTTCATCGCATTCGAGAGAACGGAAGTCGCACAAAAAAGATAAATATCGAAGCAAAGACAAACACAAAGATAAATATTCTGAAAAGAAACATAAATCTGGAGATCGTGATAAATCATCAGAGAGACGTTCAAAGCATAGTGATCATAAACGTGCGCGAAAAGACAAAAGTAAAGAATACTAGCTGTGAACTAATTATGAAAATAATTACACGGGAAAAATGAAACTTATTTAACGATTCATTTGAAGCTATAATCATAATTAATATGAAAATACGAATCTTACATTATTAGAATTTGCTTTATGAAATGTATATATATATATATATTTTATTAGCTTGAATGAAACTCATTTTTTAACTTAAAAATTTTATTTATTCTGTCATAGATTTTATTATTTGATTCTTATGCAAATACAAATAAAAATTTATATATAGATACATTAGAGTAAAGGGCATAGGATAATAATTGGACTGAATAAAGTATATATTAATAATTCAGTAATAGAGAAAACTATTTGGTTAAATCTATTCATTGACTTTTCTAGATCATTTTTGTCATGTAATTTGTTTGACATCGAATTATTTATATAACGCTTGCATTTGTGATTTATTTTTGTTCTAACGATTATTATATCTTGTAATTTTTTACGCTTAAGAAGTTTCTTCTGTTTCTTAGGTTTGTTCAAAAGTTTCTTTTTTAATTTATTAGTACCGACAGTGTTGCAGTTATAAGCAATTTGCAATTTTTGTATATCATAATATGATAAGTGACTTCTTTGACCAATCTTCACATAAAGATTCTGTAAGAAAAGATTTTATTATTAATTCAATTAATACAGTTACATATTCGATATTAAATCAAATATAAGGATCAAACATTTTATTTAATTACAATTAAATTTTACAATATTTTTTTATATTGTATTTTATATTGGATTTGAAAATTGTATTACCTTAGGTATTATTGTAGGAAGTGACCGATTAGTAGAAGACGCTGTCATAGAATAGTGCATTATACTATCGTAATCATATGGTAATCCATAATTAGTCACGATACTATTATTTAATAGCTCGAAGTTAAATTCATCTCCTGTAAGAATCATTTATTAGTCCCCTTTAGTATTGATTTATATATTGTTGATTACTTTTTCTCATGTTTTCCCATTATATTGATGTACTTATCGCGATCTGGTCTCATATGCTCATGATATACATCTAAAGTATGCAACATCTCATGTATTGAGTGTCCAACTATGTAAAAACATTCATCCACGTTTAAATTCAGAATACTTGGTCCGTAAGCGTTATATTCTATATCAGAATAGCAACCCTCATCATGACCTGTGATATTGACCCAATTACTTTTTTGAAAGCTGTGCATAGTCATCGACACGGATGAATTTAATGCAAGTCTTCGCCATTATCATTTATAATGCAGTCTCCAGCATAATGAATTTTAGCGGCTCATTAACTGGAACAGATAATAAATGTTTAAATATTTAGATCTGACAAACAAATATATATCTTAAATATATAATATTTTATTTTTATTGGAATATTTCATTTGTAAACTTTTAGTTGCGTGTAGACTATTTCGACTTAGATTTGCAGAAACAACTCACCTATGGATGAATGAACGTAATATTTTACGTTTATTCCATGCCATTAGGCCATAATAAAATTTTCTCCGTTGTAATGGTTTTTCTTGATTGCCGACATATATCTCCTTCTTCAGGATTATTACATTGAGATACCATAAATCAACTATGTAAATATAAATAGTATAACTATTCTTATTAGTGGTTGGTATTCATAGTCTCAGCAAACGAGAATAGATTGAAATGAATTGAAATCGATTCAGAAATATTGATTTCTGAAATATTCTATAATATTTTCAGAAATATTGAATATTAAAATGTTTTTCAATCCTGAATGCATTTTTATTCATTTATAGGAATTGCATGGAGCATATCTTTATGTTTTTCAATCTAAAGATAATATTAGCTTTTTCTGTGCACAACACACACACATTGTGAATACTATTCAATTCAAAATTTTGAATAGAAAATACAGTTTTTCAATCCAATTGCACTCAATTGAATCTAATTGAATCCAATTGAATCCAATTAAATCCAAAAAAAGTATTCGCTATTTAAAATACGCATTCGGATAAAAAAAAAATTTCAATCCATTTTAATCCATATTCTCGTTTGTTGAGTTCTTATATTCAAGATCTACGTCTTAAGTATTCTTAGAGAAGATGTCACGAACCAATCAGAGGGCCGCATTAGCGTCTTAAGACAGTCTTGAAATAAGAATCAATTAAAAATATCAACCAGTGTCTCTTTTTTTATATTTTTCAAAGATTGTCAATTTTTAATAAAAAAAAAACGAAAACATCTAAAAAAAATTCTGAATGACATTTTAGAATGTCCTAAATGAGTATTTAAATTGTCGTTTCGATATTGATAACAGTTCGGTATAAAATATATGTGTTTTTTTTTAGTCTAAATTTTAAATATTTGTTTAGTTATAGTAATTATACAAGTAAAAATTTATATTTGCTTATTTTTTAAACACTTGTTCACGTTCTAAGAACTTTATGAGAACAAAAAGTTCAATTAATATCTTAATATCAAGAAATTCATCAAAATAATTAAAATCTGAGCGAAAAAAGATGAAATTCTGAAAATCTCCTCATGGATGCAAAGGATTAATTAATTAAGTTAAAAAATAGAATATTATCTTTGATATCATATACATTAATAATTTAGCTTAATAAATATTAGCTTAATAAATATTTAATAATTTAATTAATAGTTTAACTTCAATAAAAGATATGTTTTCTTATTTATTTGTGCATTAGCAATAAATAAAAACACGGCGATAATCCGCAAACTTTCTAGTCTTTGAATATCTTTAGTTATTTTGATATAGGTATCCATATTTTTGTCTACACATTTTCAAGCACAATCAGAGAATAAGTTTCATTTCTTTACTCACGTTTGTAGCTAATAAATGGGCTAGACTTCTTTATTTTCGGTAACATTTGTAGCGGTCTTATTATCCAAGAATTAATAAGTTGCACTGGATATGCATTAATGTTCGTAACAACTACGCAATATATATAATAATATAATAAATAATAATATAATAATATAATAAAAGCACTAATGTTCGAGAGATCAAGTTATGAAGACATTGAGTTTTAACTGCATCTTTCTTGAGCGAATTACATGTGTGAACTGATGTTTTATCGTGCGTGAACTACAATAATTATATTAAAATTGATTCAGCGTATATCGCAGTTGATGAATTAAAATTCTTTTCACAGGTCCAATAGTGAATAACATGTTCGAAATATCTTTGTAAGTAGATTGAATTTGGGCATTGTTTAAAAAAGAATTAATAGAGTTATAACAATTGCCAGTGAGAAACTTTGCTCGATTAGTCATATCGCTGGTGTAACTTTTATTGCAATAGGTTTTTTCTCATAGAATTAAATTTAAATAGTATTTTATATTGCATATTAACATTGTGAGAAATATCCTTGTAAAAGACAATCCTATATACATCAGAAAGTAATATTTTTTATCTTAAATTTTCATTATTAAAATTATATTAATTGATGTTATCTTCGTCATATCATGTAATTTAATTTGTTTAAAAACAAGTACGTTTTATCGTAAGGAAAAGTTATAAAAATTATGACGTGTGTAAAAAAGATTATATTCCATAACGATTCTATTTTTTATTCTCGTTAAATTAATACTGTACAATTAACCGCGTATAATTAATTTGTTACGCGGTGATAGGGATTATGGGATGATATAGATTATAAAGAAGTATGTCTTATTGAAAAATATTTTTTTATCATAAAATGGATCATATATAGGTAAGAGGAATTTATGATATATGTTATATTTATGTGTAATGTATTTTCAATTCAGTTTTCTTTATGAAAAATTTCATTTTTTTTCAAGCGACACAGTAATGCTGCTGATTACAATATATTGGAGTCTCAAAAAGGCTCTACATCAACAGAAGAAAATGAAAGTGTTAAATAATTATAGTTTTCATATTATTCTTCTCTTATTCAATAATGTTTTTTGATTGTAGGTATGGCATTGATTTTAAAAAATTGAAGAACTTAAGAATATTGCATGAAAATATTACAAAAATCCATAAATAGAGATTTAATAAATTAGACGTAACATTATTAAATTTTATAAACAATGTTGTGTACCAATTAAAATATATAATCTGTAAGGATATTAATTGTGCTACATGCTTTTTAAAACTAGGATTAACTATAAACTATTTCTATAATTTTTCGAAATTATTGAAGAAAAATAAAATTATCAACACTACTTCGTAATAATAAGAATCGACTATGAATACCAGCCTATATTCTTTCAAAGATATCTTTATAACAATTTAGACATTTTTTAGATGACTTTGTGTTTTCTGGATATATATATGCATATTATTTTTTACAGCCACAATTCTTGAATATAGCAGGATTCGCTTCATATCATTTTCAATTTAGCACGGATTCGTACCACATCAATTTTTCAACATTACAATTTTATCAACCGTGTCGATAATGTGATACGTAGTTCACATTGTTTTATAAAAGTGATTGATGCCATTAGTGACGGAAGCTTTCAAAAGTCACCGTTCTGTGTCACTGTATGTCACAAGAAAGACCTGAATGTGAGATGTGGCCACTCAGATTTCTCTTTGGTATGTACACAGAAAATATTTTCAAGATACGAACATTACATTCTATTATTGCATTACGCAAACTAAACAGCTCGTTTTCATTTCATTTTGTTCTCACCAATTCTCTTTGATTCTCACTTTCATTATACTCTTATAATATAATGTTTTAATCATTTATATTTGACACATGTTAACGCATCGTGGAGTTTCCATTTTATCGCATGCGCACACAATATCAAGATAAAAAGCGCATTTTTTGATATTTTTAGGTTTGTTTCTGTAGCTGAGCTAGTGTATACTTTTGAAACTTAAAGTAAGATAAATGTATGCTTGATATTTGGCTAAAGCGAGAAAGTTCTAGTGCAATACAGTTAACAGTATAGTATAAGAATAAAAAACAGACTTTTTGTTTACATTATCAGTACATCAACAAAATGACGAAATATGAAAGTTCCAAAATGAAAAGGTATGAGATTTTGAAGCCCATTGGCGAGGGATCTTTTGGACAAGTGTATAAAGCTAGAAAGCGTGTAGATGGTGAATTTGTAGCTGTTAAAATGATAAGGAAGGTATATTGACTTGCTATATGAAACAAGTAAGATTTATAAATAACTTGTCCTGCTTTATGATTAATATCTTGATATATTTTGCAGTGTGGCAGATCACCTACGGAGCTCAAGAGTTTGCGTCAAGAGTGTGAGATTCAACGTTATCTACAACATCCAAATATCGTGCAAATGTTAGATTCATTTGAAACAGAAAATGAAGTATGTCGAATCTGAAAAAAATTATATTTATAAGTAAAATATATTTTAGAGAGTCTGTAAAATATCTGATTTAGATCGTGGTTGTAACAGAATATGTAGATAAGGTATTGAATGACATATTGGCCAAGGAAGTTAGATTGTCTGAGGAAAGAGCACAAGTAATAGCTTGTGATTTAGTATCTGCGCTTTATTATTTACATTCAAATCGGGTAATGCACAGGTTTGTATTTAATTACAGACGAAAAATGGCATATATTGAATTATAATAATTGTGTTGATATTATTAGAGATCTGAAACCACAAAATGTTCTCCTGGAAGCAAATGGTATAACTAAACTATGTGACTTTGGATTTGCTCGTAGTATGAGCACTGGTACTCATGTGCTTACTTCAATAAAAGGTACACCATTGTACATGGCCCCAGAACTTGTAGAAGAATACCCTTATGATCATAATGCTGATTTATGGTAAGTGTACATAAAGCCACATAAATATTTTAAATATTTATTATTTATGATTTATGTGTGTAGGAAATATGTCTTATAATTAATTGTACTTTCAGGTCTTTAGGTTGTATAGTTTACGAATTAGTGGTAGGTTCTCCTCCATTTCAAACTTATTCGATTTTGCATCTGATTAAGTTGATTAGGTTTGAAGAAATAAAATGGCCAGATTTCATTTCTTCAATTTGCAAAAGCTTTTTACAGGTAAAAATATTTATGATATTGGTGATATTTGTTGTATATATAATATTAACATTGCATATATATTTATCTATACATTTATCACACATAGAGATGTTTATTGATTTGCGAAAAGACATTTTGTTATTTATGAATATTTTACAATAGTTTGTTATTATAATTTTAAATAAATCATTACTATTTCAATTTTAGGGTTTACTTCAGAAAGATCCTTCCCAACGATTAACTTGGCCCGCTCTTCTCCAACATCCGTTTGTCAAGGATCGAATTGTAATAGTAGATGGCACCGTACCTACTCCGTTTACGAATCCGCTATCTGCGAGTCAAGCAAGAGCAAAGCAGCAACAATTACAAAGTTTAGCGATGCGTGCTGCAAATCAATCCAAGTATAGTATTAATTTTAATTATTCTTTTAGGGGTATTCTACTAACATATAGGTATTTTTTTTGCGGAATTTTTTATGAAGAATCTATAAAAGTCATTGATATTTGGTTTTTCTCTAAACAATATAAGAATTGTTATATAAAAAGTGAAAATTATCATCAGTGAATCGCTTTAAAGTAATCGATGATAAAAAACATGGCATCCATGTCTGACCAGTTCTGCTCGACTGAAATAAAAGATTCCAAATGATTGTTAATTAGTATATCTTTTTATTTATAATAGATACCAGAAAGAAAAAGATTGAAAATTAAAAAAAACGACGTCACTTTAAAAATTAAGTTTCGATGCCAGCAAATTTTTTTATATCTTTAAAGGGTTGTAAAAATAAAAGAAAAAAAAATAATATTTTAATGTAATCATGGTAATGTAATCAGGAACGATAGTAATACACGCGTTGAAAATGTACGCACAAGTTGGGCTCACTTGGTCAAATCGATTTGGAGATATCATGGAAACCAGTTTGAAAAATATAATATTGAGAAAAACGTGTTCAAAATTTTGCATGCAGTTTACACTGAGAAAATTTTCATTTACTATTAATCAATTAATCCAGGACTATAGACAGGACCCTCCTCTTGCTCAAATATATCTCGTTGAACTATTGTTTCCTCCCTATGATTGACTTTTGCTTGTTTAGCGAATTCATTTGAGCGTCGCTCCGAACAGCTGATATGAATATCGTTTTGTGAGTGAATGTATATCTTCGCTTGCTGTCCAATAATTGCTTCCATAACATTCATTAGGAGAGTAGCAAAAGACCTTTATTAAATATTATTACTACTAAGAAAGTAGTAATTTCTATAATTTTTGGTCTTAAATGAATGTGCTTTGGAGCAAAATCCAGATTAATGAATTAAAATATTTATTATTCTTCTAAATATCTTAAGGTCATAATTCTTTATATTTTGAAAGATCCTATTCTTTCTAAAATAACGTCACACGCATCTTTGTCAAAATATATCTGCTGAGACTATACTGAGACTATATTGTACGTCGTCTTTCCCGCTCGTTAATCTATTTCTTCCTGCCGCAGTAACTCTGTAAGTTTTGTGGATTGGAATAAATCCTTTTGCACACATTTTTCATAACATATACTTGCAAAAAATGCAAAAAGAATATTCGATTTATCCGTTACAATAGAATGCCACCTTAATGTAAAGTATATATATATATATATATACACACACACACACAAAATAATTAACATTTTTTATATAGAGTTGTGAAGAAAGCAATGAAAAAATTACAAGAGCAAGAGAGAAGACATTATGAATATCGGCAACGAACATGTATTTCACAACCAGGTTATCTGATGTCTCCTGTTTATTGTCACCATATGATAAATCACTGTCAAGCATTGCGTCGCAGTGAACCAAGTGGCACTGATTCCAGCGCTAGTATTGATGTACTCTTAGGAAATCTCAGTCTTAGGGCGTCTCTGAAAAGTGATCTTTTAGCTGCAGATCATGCTTTGTGTCAGAGTGACTATTCACATAATGTAGACATGCAGCACAATTTTTCAATACAAGATGATTACTCAAAACCTGTTCAAACACAAATAGATTATAATTATTCTGTACGACAGTTGAATAAGGAACCGTATCATACCAATGCTCAAGGTGATGGAATCAATGTAGGTCAACAAATCGAAAAATCTTCACACATAGATCAAATTGTACATGGCGATGGTGATTGCAAAAGCTGCTTGAGCATTGATTATGAACAGGAATTTGGTGAGAGAAAATTGACTGAAAAACACACGAGATTGCCAGATTGGGACCCAAGGGCAATAGAAAGACCAATTGAAAACGAAGAATGGATTGCATTTTTACAAAGATCAATGGAAGAAGTTATGGAGGGTGAGATTGACTCATTATTGCAACAAAATTGTGTCTCGGTGTTCGTTTCTCCTTTAAGAAATCCAGCGGCTGGTTGTAGAGTTGTTGAATATGTAACTTGTTTATTATCATTGCCATTTACCGTGTCAGTTAGTAAAGAGAATCTCAAGAAGATTGAACAAGTTTATTTAGACGTGAGAGTAGTACCAAATCTCGTTTATGCCATAAAATTATTAATGTCGGAACGTTCCGATAATGAATTGAATGCAACAAATACAGTGATCATGGGAACGAGGTCAGCATCTTCTTTATCCGCCGATGAACTTCAAGCACTCGAATGCGCGATATTAGTTCTTTGTAGATTGGTTTATATCGAGAATCAATTTCTCATGCAATTTTGCGACGCTATTTATATCGTGAGTGGAATGCCCCTTTTACAGCAATTATTAACTTTAGAAAAAAGAAAAGCAAGAATCGTTGCAGATCTTGTTGCTATTTTAAATAATGTTCTACGATCTCAACCTGAAAATGCCGAACTTGTGGAACAAGTCGTGCTGCGTACAAAAACACCCGGTAAGCCGGTGAATTATTTTATGTGAATTATGTTACGTCATAATTTTTATTACGAATTTACATGAAGTTTCTTGAAGGAGCTTCGGTGGAGCAGCTCAACAAGCTTCTCAATCATCGACAAACTGTTTTACGAGCAAGGACATGTACTATGATCAGATTGCTGGGTAGATTTTGCTGTAGAGCATTACAACAGACGTGGAACAAGTCATTAAGAGATGCCATGGAAAGCTTAATTGAGGATGAAGATGAACACGTCCGTCATGTAAGTGTGTTAATCACAAATGTAATACATATTTTTACGCAATATTTTGTATAATGCGTTTGTATAATAATAAATATTATTTTAGGCAGCGGAAGAAGCTGTAAATGAATTGAAACAATTAACGTATTATAATTAGAAAAAAATCTTGTCGATTTAGTGCCTTTGGATGGAATATAAGCAGATTGTTAGGGATCAATTTTCAGTACTATTGTTACTTGATAAATCTTATAATGCCGCAAAATTAAATACTTTATTTTTAAACAGACTGATAATTACATTTAATTGTACTTAAGAAATAAAGTATATGTGATATTTTTATAAATTCATTGATAAAATAATAAATGTATTTTAATCTAAAAATATGAAAATG
>NW_017259228.1:119505-121943 GCF_001594045.1 Atta colombica | reverse complement strand
GTGTGTGTGTGTGTGTGTGTGTGTGTGTGTGTGTGTGTGTGTGTGTGTGTGTGTGTGTGTGTGTGTATGCGTGTGTATGCTAATATATCTATACTTTATTATATTAGAATCCGATTATTTAAAAATATGAATTTAATCGAATAGCCATTCCATCTCTTCAGAAGATTTGGAAGAATGGCTACTGTTTCGATCGTCACATTGGTCTTTATACATTACTTGCACCTTGGCCACATCTTTTTTACTGAGTCCTTCTCGCTGACCAAGTTGCACCTTCTCTTTCTACGAAGAAGTATAAACATAAACATTGAGAGCAAACCGAAATCAATAGAAATATTGCCGCACGATTATTACCTTCGGCGTAATAGTAGGTTTTCCATTCTTGGAGAACGCGTGAGAGCTGTAGTGCATGACACTCTTGTAATCATAGCCGATACCATAATCGGTAACAGTGCGATTGTCATATTTATTGAAGTTATGCTCCTTACCTGCAAAAGTTCATCAAAATTTTTATTCATGCGTTATACAAGAATCATGCATTATACAATCCATTCTAAGAATATCTCAGGTGACACCGTTTTTAACTCGGATATGAAGTGTTGTTCAATAAATAGTTTCAAAAATCATTTTAAACATACATAAAAAATTATCGTAGTTATTAAGAAATATATGATATTATAATTGAAGAAATAAGAAATCAATATAAATATAAATTATATCAATATCAATAGATTACAGCACAAACATATTGTCAACATTATTAATTGTGCGTACCCAATTTGATGTTCTCCCAATGTATGGTGACCCATTCGTCTCGGTTCGCGGCGCTCTGCTGATGGTAAAAGCCTAAGGCATGCATGAGTTCATGCACGATCACACCATGATGAATGCATCCTGGATTCTGTAGATTCAACACTTGTCCGTGACCGTGACGACCCACAAGGGACCAGCACCCTGAATCTTTCGCTTGTATTGTCACGTAATCGTCATCAGTATCTTTGTAAGGTCGAAAACGTAAGCAAGTTCTTTCATGATACTCCTGCATGGCTTCTTTTATCAATTTTATTTGATCGCGATCTATAAATGTTAATGATTTTTAGAAACAATTGAATTTTCTGAATCAAAATTAAATTTTTAAGAATATATAACAAGTCACTAATGTTACACACATATAACACAAATAACGTAGTTTAACGTAGTTAATCTGAATTTAAACGAGTTTCTTTGACTCTTTCTAATTCTACTTTTGAAAAGAGATAACGATGCAAATAATCTAAAATAAAAATTGATTAGCAAATTCGCTCGTGAATCTAAATGTGGATATCTATAATATTAATTAGAAATATTTAAAGCAATATTATTTGGTTATCGCGATTATACAAAGAAAGATGAAGAATTACCAAAATCATCTTCTTGTATAAAATAAGGCACGACACCGCCGGGCCATCGTGCTGTAGCGTCTAAAAGACCATTTTTCCATGGACTATCCATTGGACTATCTGGATGAATCATTATATCACCTTCATATAAACCGCTCAATTCCCAAACATTTTGTATATTATTCGGACTCCAAGATTTTATGTTAGCAGCTGGAAGAGAAAAAATATAAAATAACAGATTTAACGAAGCGCTTTTCAATCATTATACTTATTAAGAATAAAATGATCTCGAATAAAATCAATTTTTATTTCAAATCTTGAATAGCTGCGAATCTGTCAAATTAATTACCAATTTTCTCATGATTGTGATCATGGTCGAAAACTCCATTGAATCGTGGGTTAGGCGGTATAGAATGGCCATGGGATCCACGATGACTTTTGGCTGGTAGTCCCGAACTGACGCTGATTACTGCGAACAATAAGATTATTCGTATTGGGATCATTGCCTGCCTTTGTCTTGAACTAGAACACTGAAAGTCTAACACAGCAAGGTGCCGTTTCTTTGTTTATATACGAAACTCTTATCCACCATACCGCTCATACTAGCGGAATTTTTTAGACACCAGATATGCAAATACAAAGTTTATCTCGGGGGATTTGTGAAGTAAAAGGCGTGCAATTACGGGTGCGGATATTTTATCTCGGCTTTTCTTTAATTTGATTTCTTTATTATTATATTAGTGTAGTTAGTTTTGTCTAGTCAGCAACATTAATAATCATCATCATGTTTTGTGTTACTTTAAGAACTATTTAGGTCAAAAATACAAATTATAATCATGAACACAGTCTGAATATAAATTGCGCAGCTTATCTTCCCACTGACTATTGCGACCCAATAGCGTCGGAAAATAGGTCTCATAGCAAGCTCCGATAGAATTATCACATGTTATTATAGTGTACATCGAGACAATATATTTACATAAAGGAAGGAAGCTACTTAGATACACAAAACAGATACAAATTGAGTTTTACAACCAAGTCCAGTACAATTAAGTCTTACCA
>NW_017259228.1:117740-119405 GCF_001594045.1 Atta colombica | reverse complement strand
GTATATTTTAATTTTTGTTTACATATTCTTTAATTAAATAATTTAATGATTAAATTTCTTAAACATATAATTAAATACATATTTAATTTATAGTTAAAAATGTTAAATATATTCAAGAATTTGATAGTTTAATATTGCAAGAGAAAACATAATGTTGTAGAAAACATTATGATGTAACTATATGTTGATTTAATAAATACACATTATAAGCAATACGTGTACTATTTTGTAATCAGCTGATAAATACTAGATAAAACTATTAATAAATCATCTTTCTTTTAATTTATAAAGAAAAGAAATATCTGCAAGAGTTATAGTTTCTTATAGATATGTAGAAAAGCAGATATTTATTTTTAGTTATGTTTTACATCCAAAAATCGTCAGTTATATTCTTTGTTCTTTACATAATGCATGTTATAAAATATAAACATAGAATATCATCGTTTTCGATCAGTTATATGAAAAAATATGGCATGATTTTTGTTCTTTAATTCACTTGACAGATGTATCACCGTTCTGAAAACGAACAACACGGTAGATTCTACAAAATAATGACGAGAAGAAGGCGCCTGATCGAATCTCCGGCCCCAAGGCGACGATCTACGGATGTGGGTCAAAATGATTCGGTAGCCTACCGCGTAATTCAGTACATTGGTATATTATCTCCAAATCATTCCGTGCCTTTTCCTCCGAACACCTCCGTCTCCATCGCATATCCCAGGCACATTCGAAGTGAGAAAAAAAGGCGTGCAATTATAACAGCACGAAATTACCGATAGCGACTTTGTGGCCGCACGCGTTAATGGCGAAAATGGCAAAGTAATAATAACGATACACATATAGGCGTACATTTCTAATAACAGCTAGCATATTATGAATTAGAAATAAAGAATACGGGAATTACAACATTATTCTAACATGAAAAGAGATAATACTCAAAGTAGCGCTAATCATTTGTAGATAATTATGGAAAAATAAATATTTGAAAATGTAAATTGACAAGATCAAATGTAAATTTGTATGAATCAATGTCTGTAAATAATTTTGATTCAGATCAATCGTTAATTAAAAACGTTAATTAACGTTAATTTAAAAAAATTACTTTATGTTTGAAGAAGGGTACTGTCAAAATAATATCAATTTTCTTTATCACTTTTATTAATTTTTGAACTATAATAATATTTATAATTATAGTATACATTTATATTACATGCTGTACATTTAATTTAAGGAAATTTATCTGATTTTTATTTAACAATACGATGTTGAACACTATTTTCAAGTTAGATAAATATGATTTAGAATTGGAAACAAAGCTCACTGAATACTATGAATACGAGGTAAAGATATGTATTAAATCTCTTATTTCTAATTTTCACACAATTCTGGAATTTTTTCAGCATTTCGTTATTATTTAATATAACTTGTTTATACATTGACAGATTTACCATCTTCTAACAAAATTTATATAGATTTATCTTCACTTAAAAAACAAGAAATAATGCTAAATATCTACAAAAGAACTACAGTAACCGAAAATTTCAAATGAAATATTGAGAAAAAGTGAAATTTTAATATTTATTTAATACTATAAATAATACTATTAATTAAATATTTATTTACAGTAAATAAATATTTAATCAATAAGAAAATGATAGTTAAATA
>NW_017259228.1:113794-117710 GCF_001594045.1 Atta colombica | reverse complement strand
TATTTAGTTTAGTATTACTTAAATAAATATTACTTAAATAAATAAATTATTAAAATTTAGTACATTTTTTTCAATATACTTGGACTCGTACATTTCGAACGCCGTTTTTATGTCTTTTTTTTCCATACACATTCTACAAGTCTGAGACCCGTCTTTAGACAAAATTGTCGCGTGATTCGCTGCGAGCGTCTGCAGAATCGATTCGCGAACCGGTCTAGATGACTAGATAGACGTTCATTAGATAAAAGCTCCGTTTTAACATGCGGACATACAAAATGCCATGTATGCACAGTCGTACCCGAAAATCTTGCAGGTAGGGAATCGAAGACAAGGCCAATGACCGAAGCGTTCCAGATTCGAGCTCTTCTGTAGCCCAAATTCTAACCGGACTTTTTGAAACCGCAAGAACAGAATGACTTTCATGGGAAAATTTCTCGCATTCTATGATCGATTATCGGTTCTCGTTTTCTTTTCAACTTGTTTTTCCAAATCATTCTTTTTGGAAATACCTATTGGGTCTAATATCTAATATTCTATTTCCTGCACTGTTTTCTTATCCTTAATTTGACCAGAAAAATGTTTTCTACAAACCTTTTATAGAAAAGTAGAATGATGAAGAATTGTATACTTGAGAAAAATTTCAGGCTAAAAATGAAGTCAAATAACATAGTAACGTTATTCACAAATAGCTATACTTATTTAGCTCTTTGTATAAGGCGCTGTGTGTTATTTGAAAGACGAAACTAGAAGATTCTATTAATTCTAGTTATCTCAATTAGATTATATCAAAATTCTAATTGTCTCAACTAGAATTATAATAGATTAAACAGAAAATTCTAATTCGTCCAAAAAATTCTCAATTAGAGAATTTCAATTAGAATTCCAATTAATATAATCAGACTCTTTCCAACATGACAACCATCGCGACCGTAGCATCGAATTCTATCTGCTTTATGAATTTTTAATCTTTTTTGATGTTGATTTTGAAGAAATCCTAATTTACAATTTGATAAAAATAAAACATACAAGAATTCTTAAAATATAAAATGTGTGTCTTTTACAAAAAAATTTTTATATCGCATTTTTTCTTTTAAAGCGAGTATCTTCTTGATGATGTTCGATGTGTTTACATTCAGCAGTCAAATTTCTTTTATATTTAAAAGAAAAATATCTTTTTTTATACGTTCTTAATTACTCGTAATAAATAACATATTATATTTTAAAATATATTAAAATGTATTAAAATAACTTATTTCTTTAAGAATCATTTATTTTTCTTTTCAATTTTGTAGTTCGCCGAATAAAATTTCATCAATGATAATGGAAAATAAAAGACAAAATACTAAAATTTTATCTCCTTTATATAGATAATTTATTATATATATTTATTTCCTTATTAAGATTCATTTCAAATTTTAAAGTATCTAAAGATTCCTCTATTAATAAATATTTCATATTTTTGATGATTACTGATGAAATTCATCATACCTGCATTAATATTATAGATCTATTTTCCATCGAATGCTGCAAAGCAAGAGCGGAGGTATATAACCACGAAAGAATCACGAGAGAACAGAGATCGAAATATTCGCACAGATTACAACGCAAACGAGCGTATTGGCTCAAGGATACTACGCAGCACGTCATCGTTGTGTACTATCGAAGTCATTATACAGGGTGAATTCAGCGTGGCGTATGCAGCACGTGACTTGTCTAACGAGCGTGATTAGACCAGGCGAATGCCTGGTGGCGCAAGAAACATGAAAAATTTCTAACGTTCATCGGTCGCATTAGCAGTTCTTTGCTCCCAACGCGCGAGCCAAGCCAGACGATAGTCATTTAACGATCGTTCGCTGCGCGCGAAATCTCTCGCGAATGCACGTGCTACTCCACGTGGTCGCAGGTCAACGAACTGCAGTCTCTCTTTCTCGACGTGGGAGCATTGCGCGCTTTTACCCCATGCCATTTCTAATATGCTCGAGAATGTTAATGCGCGACACGAGACATAGTTTCTGCAGAGATGAGCGCAACGACACTACCAGGCCTCTAACGAATAAGGACTCCTTGAAAATCGCACGTCAAACATTGCGAATAAATGGCACTGAAGAAGAGTCTGCATTAATTGAAATTCTGATTGAAAATAGATAAATCAAAAATTTGTCAGTTAAATCTATTTTATATGAATCTATTATATATTCTACTTGAGATAATCAAAATTCTAATTGATCAGAATTTTCTAATTCATTCACTTTCAATCAGAAATTTTTCTTAGTGTGTAATTAATCGATCAATAAGTTTTTGTGCAATTTTATTTTTATCTTATTGAAAGATTCGGAAGTAATTCTTCAAATGTACAGGAGTGTGGCTGATATGCAGTCGATATTCTTATATTTAAGTTTAGAAAGAAGAATATCTTAAGTACAGTCTTAAAATAATGAATTACAAATCCATATCTTAAGACATTATATTTAAAATGGTCTTAAAATAAATTAAAGACAAGAAAGTCAGGGGAATAGGAGTTGTCGCGGTAATTACTGTGCAATAATAATGAACTTTAATAATCGAATTATTAACAATTTTAACAATCGTACGGTCTTAAAAAGAATCAACTATAAATATTCACTCGATCTATTATTCACTACATTTTTTTTATAATGTCACATTGAGAAAAATGTTCTGATTAAATTTAAAAAATACTATTCTTGCTGGGCCTTTATGTTAATTTAATTAGAATATTTTTCTTAATGCAAATGAGTCCTTTGCAAAATATCACAAAAGCTCGTGATTATTAGCATCACAATAAACCAAAATAAACCAAATTTGAATGTGATTTCGTATGATGATTGTGTAGTGTCTCAAAGATCTCGACTTCTCTCTGTAATCTCGTTGTCCGTTCATTGAAATCGCTCAATACTGTGTATGTACGTAACCGGTCTTCATCGTGGGGAAGTTCTTCCCGTGAAGTTTCACTTGTACGACGTTCATTTAGTTCTTCTTTTTCATTTTTCTTCTTTTTTTGCGAAAGTTTCGGCTTGCTCGAATTATGTCGATTTAATAACATAAATACACGTTTCGTCTTTGTGCCAACGATGTAAAAACAACTTTTTCTTAAAAAAAAAAAAAAAAAAAACATTAGAAATAGCAGAAATACGCAACAATACGATGATTAATTTATGTCAACATATATTTTTAATTTTAATATTATTATCTTTTATTTACCGATAATTTGTGCTTTACGCTGCCTGAAATTCGCATTTTTTAAATATATTGTTTATAATATAGCAAATCTTGAAGATTTCAAATCATTTTTATCACTGTGATATATCTTGATTAACAGATGTATTTTGTGTAAATTACAGTATGTGTTATATGAAGAAATATCGGAATAATATCAGCTATTATTGTAATAACTGTCTTCATGCTGATTCAAACGATAATTATCAAATGATGACGAATATGAGAAATGAAGCCTGATGTAAAGGCAAAATGGAGATATTTTAAGTGAACAGTTCTCTTTTCTTCTTTACGATAATTATTTCTGCAACGAGATTTTCTTTCTCTTCGAATCTCATAAAATCGACTGAAATGGCTCTGAAACGTTTTGTCAATCATGCTTTCCTTGTACTTGTCTATTTGATGTACGTCACTATCATCAAACAACACGTTACTTGTAATAAAGCAAACTTGCGAAATTGAATATCTCAATTTGAAAATTAGACAAATCGCGCCTTTGTTTAACAAATAAGTTATTTATTATTCAACGTTTTCGGTAAACGAAGATCCTATAACAGAGTTTGGCTATAATTTTCTCAAAATCTTACAAGAGAAAGAAAGATATATATAGCTATCTCTGTATACCTAACTTATACTGCCTTACTCTCTCTCTCTCTCTCTCTCTCTCTCTCTCTCTCTCTCT
>NW_017259228.1:97073-113694 GCF_001594045.1 Atta colombica | reverse complement strand
TTATATATAAATTATATATTATGTATATATAAAGGAAAGCCTCCTCTTATGAGCCTTTAAACATTGTTTATTATTTAATAAAAATAAATATTTGACAATAAATTCTCATGTAGTGATAGAATAAAATCGTATTCAATAGAAAAGTACGGGATATGTTGAATATCTTAATTACAGAAATTAGATTTGATAATCGTAAGGCGTGGAAATCGTAATAAGATACTCAGGGTATTTCTAATACGAAATAATCCATGTTCTCATGTCATAGTGAAAATCGTTGCTAAAATATAAATGTTATTGTACAATAAAAAGGTGTAATAAAAAGGACAACCGGAATGAACGTTCGAATGCTTATTTCTGCGATGCTTAATTTCAACTATCAGAAGACGAGTTCTGGGTAATAATGTATCGCATACTCATTTTTTGCGAACTCTGATTGTGTTTGTTTGTATTTAAAAAACATTAAATAAAGTTTTTTAGTTATAATACTGATACACTTTACATTTTATTATCAATTTCTCGGGACATATCTCATATTAGGAACACAATTTTTTGACTTTGCTCATTTTTTTACATTTTTTTAATTAAAAAAAAATGGAATTTGAATTAAATTTTATATAACATTATCTTAAAACTTATTAAATTCTCTTCAAAATAATCTATTTTTTTTAAATTCTGCTCATAGACTTCTAACATTTACCCAAAATGAATCGGTATCTCATAATAGAGCCTTTCCTCTAATAATTAAGATTTTAGAGTATAATATAAGTTGGAATAAGTTGGAATAATTCCCAGCTAAAGCGATATTTTTCATAATAAATTATTCATAAGTTTTTAATGCTTAAGTAGCATTATTAATAAATCGATCTATTAATTGTGAGATTATTTGAGTGAGATTATTTATGAATGTATTTCAATTAAGTAGTCTGATAAATTGTATTGGCACACAGTCTGTAGAACTGATATAATTACAATGCATTTGTATTTTAAACATGAATATTAGAGACCTACTTTGATTGACAAAAATAGTTTTCCTTTCTCTTTAGTTCAAACACTTCTTGGTTCTTTCTATTTCATTTAACGTAGTATAAATTAAAGATAATATATAAAGACATATATATATATATATAAAATGTGTTCACCTAACTAAACACATTTAGTTGTTTACAGATTTGGTTAATTCAAATTTTATTTAATTGAATTTAATTTATGCTTATTGAACAATTTGTTAAGCAGACTATACTTAAATTCGATTAAATATAATTTGTTGAATTAACCAAATCTGCAAATGATTAAATGTGTTTGAACAAATTTTTCTCAATGTGGCATTCTCTATTATAGAGTCTCTAAATAGACTGATTGATATAAGCGCAGATACATTTAGAATACATTTAATAACTTATATCTATTAAATCTAAATAATGCATTTATTTATCAATTGATAAGTTAATAATATATAACCTTAATTTCTAAATTCGCATACCGTAATATGAATTAGGGTCTTATATGAAAATACAATGAATATTCCTGATATATCCTGACATTAATATCTCTGTCTACTTTCACGGTGGATCGCGAATGCGAATGCAAGCGGGAACGATGCCTATAATTTCGTGTTTTCTATAATCATATTGTTCGATTTCGGCAAGTAGCACCGCCTTGTTGATCTTCTCTCTGATCTCCCGACATGAAAGCCGAAGTCATAAAGGATGTTTTGGCGCCGCGTATCTCCAGTGGGCTCGGTTCTGGGTCCCCCGTGAACCACTGACCCACTGGGACCACTCCGGACCATCGGGACCAACAATGTATTTCGGTAGTGAGTAAACTCGGCGAACAGCGCGAACGTCCACGGTTCATCGACCCTGATCACTGTCCTTCTCTTTCTCTTTATCTTACTCTCTTCCCCTCTTTCTTTCTGCCGTTCTCCTCCTCCATTTCGCCCCCGTTCGCTCTTTACCTCCCTCTTTCTCTTTTTTTTCTTTCGTCCCCCTGCTGAGTCCTCTCTATCCCTCCTCTCGTCCTCGCCAATGGCGCCCACGGCTTTTAATGCGATCATAACCATTATTGCGATGAACCATCGTATTCACCATTTCGCTATGTGTACTCGCTCCGGCATCGTTGAAGAATGCCAGGCAAATCGGTCAAATTGATTTACACAAGGGTTGGCAAAAGACAAATTTTTTTTTTAATATAACATTGTGTTTTTTATTTTTAAATATATTTTTAATATTTTCAACATGTTTTAATATCAAAATATGTTTTTTTTTTTATCTAAATCCTGATAGCTGGTCCAAGTTAATTTTATCATGAATAACAATAAAAAATGAATCAACACTGTTCTTGATCAAAGATTAACTATAAATATGATATGCACTCATATTCAATCTTTATTAATTTATTTCTTAATTATGAAATATAAATATAGATCTTTTTTATCCAAACGCATTTTATGGTTGAAGTTCAGAACAAATATCAGAATTATTAATCTTCGAAAGAAATATTAATCTTCGTCATGATTAACTTAATCAGATCACATGATGCTATAAAATTATGTAACTCCCATAATTCTCTGATAATAATTGAATAACCAAAATTTTAATGCATCGAGTTTTACTTGAGCTTTTTGTATATATAACAAAATCTCCAATAATTTTATTGCATCTTCCGTCTCATTGGATTTTTAACTGAGAATCTAATCAACTGACGCAGCAGGAAAGTTGCCTAACGACAGATATTAAGGACGAACAGGTACAAGACATTTCATATTAGCGTAGCGATGGAGATAAACGTTAATACGCGCGAGCACGTGGTCGGTGGGCCGTTATCTAGCGGACCGCGTGAAGTCCTCCACTTTGTGGAACAGTCCGAGATCACTGCGATATTAAATCTTTCCTTCCCTCCTTCATTCTCTTCTCTCTGTCATTCTACTTGTGTCTTCTTCTCGCTGGTTCTCTTTTTCTCTCTTCCCCCTCCCCCCCCCCCCCCCCCCCTCTCTCTCTCTCTCTTTCTCTTCCATTATCGTCTTCTTCATCTAGTCTCGTCCTCTCTCGCTCTTTCGAGCAGCGAGCTTCGCGTTCTCGAGTCGGTCATGCACCTGTAAGAGTGAAAGTGTCCTCCGTCTTGCTTCGTTTGCCGCGCGTTCCTCCCCCCCGCACTCATCAAACCGCTACCTTCGATGATCACCACCTTCCGCGACACCTCTGACGGCACACGCTGCCCATCTTCCATCATACACCAAGCTTTTTGACCAACGACTCATCCCGTCCTGTCAGCCTTCCCGTGCAGCGAGAAAGAGATGATTTTTTTCTGTAAATTTCTTTCTGAAGTCTCGCTCAAGGCAAATATTTCCGATTGTGATATTTATAATTGCTAATTATAATCTATAATTGCTTATTATAATCTATTTAAAATATCTAGAATGTATATTAAACTGTTAATATATCTACGATTCAAGGTTTATCCGGATTTATGAATTGATATTTTTATTACTCTTTTTTTATAAAAGACTTACTAATTTTATATCTCTTACATGCATAACACGTTATTTTATGATAATAATACATAGTAATATATTAGACATATAATTTTAAATGAAAAAAGAGGATTGTTGACTGAAAGAAGCTTGCTTTTATAATTGTATGTATTTTATGCATTTTTTATTATTGCTGTTTTTTTATCCAATCTATCAGTCCTGCTATACACAGAATATATTCAATATATTCAATATATTCGTCAGAATTGCATTTTTTGTATATCTCATCTTCTATTATCATATTATCTTAGATGTTGATTTACGCATATTAGAGACAAAGAAATATAATGAATTGTGAATTTGTATAACTGCGAATAATGAATTTGTATAACTAATATTGACATCGCTAAAATTAAATTTAAAAATTATACTCATACAATGAATATATAAAATTAAACAAATGTCATTAAATTTCTTAAAGGAATACAAGCGTGCAGTAAATTTACGATCATAAATGTCGAATCATAGCGATGCGTTAATTAGAAAGCTGAAGTTTATTCTTTATCACAAAGAGATCGCAAGAAAATGATGAATTGCGTGACTCCGTTTATTGCGGCGCAACGTGACTTTTTTTTCTTAGACTCACGTCGTTTGAGAAGCAATTTCACAGGCAACCTTTCAACAGATACATTTTGGAAGAAGGAACAGTTCTTCCATCTCCAGTAACTGTAAAGTTTGCTTCTTTTTCAAATTTTTCTTTTATTTTTTGCGATAGTAAAATCGTTCGCTAACGGATTGTGTGTATCAGAGAATATAATTAAGCATTGCCTTCACATAAATTTTGATCTTTCCAAAGATAATAAATCGTTGCCTAGCATAAGACATTAGAATTTTGAAAGATATTTTTAACTTTCTATTCGACATCTAAATCTAATCAATACAAAGAGAAACAGCTATAAAATATGCCAATATGTATAAAAATTAAGAACATTGAAATGATACTATATCGTTTTGACAAGAAAGTTAGTAAAAATATTTTTTAATAAATATTGTTTCTTACGTTGCAGATTCATTCAGATAAAGGGTTCAGACGACACAGCCAATGTATGTTGTTAAAATTAACAAATATTACACACACACACACACACACACACACACACACGCACGCACGCACGCACGCACGCACGCACGCACCCACGCACGCACGCACACACACACACGCACGCACGCACGCGCGCACACACACACACACACACACACACACACACACACACACACACACACACACGATATGTATAATTATTCATACAAATATATTCATGCCAATAATTAGCGAATATGCTTGAAATTGACGTGCATTGATTATATCGGAACCGCATTAATAAAGAATTTGCTCTTTATATATAAAATTAATCTTACAGCAAGACAATATAAATATGAATTTATGAAGAAATAGAAGAAAGTAAGAAAGATGTTGCAGTGTGAGAGAAACATTTTGGATGCAAAGAACCTCTGCCCCCACAAGATCGAATGACTATAATCTTCGATTCATTATCATAAATTACATTAGAAATTTCGTTAATAGACAATATCGCGAGACCCGCATGCCGATGAGTCGGGAAAGCTTCAACTTTCGAGTACATCGACCCCTGATGACCCGAAGCAATCGGCCAAACATCTCGTCTTTATCCTTTCTACTGATTGTGTGTGAGATCCGAATCGTGATTTTACAAAATTGTACCTTTTAGAAATTTTCGAATTTTAAACTGAAATAATTGCAAATGTAAATACATAGTAAACAATATTAATTATAATTTATGTTCTGCAAACTAAATTAATATCAGAATTTATTTCTGAAGCAACAACAAAAATCTGTAAAATGAATACCATAAATTGAATATTAAATGCATATATTATTTTAAAAAACGCTCTTTATCGAACAGAAGTATAAATAATATTAGATAAATTCAAAAGTCTCTCTTTAAATACCTCGAAAAGATTTTTTGAATCGCATTTTATTGAAAAATTTTTAATGCGTTTTATGTGATGCAACGTACATTTATTATGTTTTCTATCAACAATCTTTCTGAGAAATTTATTTTTCCTTATTTTATTATTATTCCACTTTTTTGGCCACGCTCAAGATAGCGCCCAATCTGCAATTTTGAGCATCCCTGCTTTCGACGATCCGGTATTCTTTTACGGTCGATTTCACGCGTTCGTCGCACCTCTCGATTCGAGAATCAAGATTCCAGATGTCACAATGGAGGAACTTTCTTTCTGTGGTCAGCCGCAACGTGTAAAAATATTTTTGAATTACTGAAACGCATCTTTTATAGAATGTTACTAATTCTTCATCTTTCTTTTATGTATTATTTTTTTTATAAATAATTCTATTTGTTACATAAGTATATAACACCTAGCTTAAACACTTAAATTCTTTAATTATCACAAAACACGTTTCTTTCATTCATAAAATGAACAATTTTAAATAAAATTTTGTTTAAAAACTTGCATCTGTATATGAGCTATAAAACCATTCGTAAACTTTCTTGATTTCGTCGAATGAAATTTGCTTTTAAACTGATTAACATAATATTTACGTATATTTTACGAATAAGACATAAAATTAAAAAAAAAAGTACCCTGATATTTCTAAAATGTGAGTAATTCTGTGGAAGTAAGTCTAAAATTTGTGTAATGTTTTCATAAAATTTCAAGAAAACGGTATGTAAATGGGGTGCACGCAAACGGTTGCAGTCGTAACAGCTGGTATAGCGTTGCGTTTCTTCGCGAAGAAGGAGTTGGAGCGCATCGTGCGTTTTGGGTGTCGTAACACAATTTTATAATTCCGCCACGCTACTTTGCCTACTGCGGGGCCAGGTCGACGACCGAGCATGTATTCCAAACGGGGTACAAACGCGGTCGTAATATGACCGGTCGGCCGAGTATGTATGTACGTATGTACATATGATCGACCGATCGCGTCTCTCTACTCGGCCAACTCTCTCGATCGCGCGACGAGAGCATGAACGCAATAACGAATATGCTTCGAAGTGTGCACTAATGTCCCTCCATAATAAAATGAACATGGTTTAATGGGATTAGACCCTGGTTCTCTCTAAAATTAAAATCGACCGGTCGAGGAAAAAAAGAAAAAAAACGACTATCCCTAGAAATGAAAGAGGTAGACATATCAAAATAATGACTCAGAAAAACAAATTGGACATTTTTTTTGCAGGACTTTAGGCTCTATTATGTTCAGCATTCCTTATATACGGTTATATACGGTTTTCCATTACGGTACATTATGTGTTTTTAAATTGTAGCAGAGTATCGGAGCTTAAGATACTAAATATAGAAATATGACAGGTTGTTTGATACCCTTCTATAATATAAGAGCGGAAGCATAGAATGCACGCGTAACGTATAATGCATAAGAAAATAAATCAATAAATTTTCTTTATTTCTTTTCTTTCCATAAAATAAAAAAACTTTGCGCAATTGATTGATTTTTTTTATGTTTAATGCATTATGCATATTGCAAAGACCTGTGTTTCGGCCTTAAATAAGAACAGTAAGTTCACTCTGTATCGACACTTATGAATGCTAAATGATTACCTGTGCGTATCAACCTATAAGAAAAAAATTGCTTTAATCTTGTTGATTGATTTCTAGATTTAAATGTAATTCTTTGAATAGAAGCAACAACTAATTGGCGAATACTATATATAATCGCTATGTCATTGTGTAATTTGCTCATATACGAAAGATATAATAATTATTAGTATGATTTTTGGCAGAGAATCCAAATAGCTAAAATCTATAGTACAGGATACGTGTTTGCTGAATTGCTTCTTTTTAGAAAGTAAATTACTAGAATTGAATAACATAGAACGCATCTAATAATGTCTAAAATACAAACAATTAAGACGTATACCGTGTGTCGCTGGCTTAAGTCTGTAGAGACGATTTTAAGCAGATTATGCTACTAATTTCTACAGGCAGAAAAGCAACAAATTTTACATGGTCTAATATCTGACGATGTCAGCAAACTGCAGCCAGAAATATAACAAAGTTTGCAGATACACTATGCTGATATACTATTAGATTGGCAGCAGAAACCGAACAGAATTTCCAGCTCTTCCTCGATTTCTGCCGCCAATCTGCTGGCATAGCATCTCAACAGGCTTTGTCGACAAATTCCGAGATTAATGCGAACATAAATGGCTATGAAATCTGATCAAATGTGCTGCTAATGTGCTAGCATTTGCTGCTAGCATTTTATTACTTGACAATTTACTACAGGTGACATCTTGTTATTATCGAAAAGTAACCAATCGATCTTGCATTGTTAATAAGAAAAACATACAAGTTTCTATAACGTCATTTAATAATTATTACCAAACGTTAAGTTATATTATTATATTTTATAAAAACACTCTTTAATTTTTTGTAAAATTCCTTAATTTTTCTTATATATGATTCTGGATTTTATATGAAACAATAAAAAACAGTCATTATTTATTACAATTAAAATTTTATTTTAACTACATATTGGCTGCAATTCACATTTGTTCTTATCTTAAGACTTAAGTAATATCTTAAAATGCTGCACGCCTCTGTGATGGGTTAAAACAGTATTTAATTATTTTACAGCATTTGTGATATTACCAAACTCTTTTTTCAGTGTAAGTCTGTTCACGTTACTTGCATTTTTTGCATTCACAATCTAGATTTTCTATTTTTTCAACACTCGAATATATATATTTATCTCGTTTTAAGTGCAAACATTTTTTAGAAATTTTAAGCAACGTAAACAACTTTAAATAGAACTCTAACCGTTAAGCACAATTTAACATTTTTCTAATATATCAACTTTTCTAATATTAGTAGAAATGTATTATAGTAGGCTTTGCATTATCCCAAAGCATATAACATCCATTGGATGAATGTCGTGTTTTTGGGACAATTTTTTGGGACAATTAGTAGTAAGGCATGCTCCACTCTTGTCCAGAGTTAAATGACAAAATCAATTAACATTAGAAACCTGCATTGGCGACACTATCTTTTCTACAAGGGTTGCTTACGATGCTTTGATTTTATTTATTACGCTTTCTTTTGTTTCATATGTATTATTTGGAAATGCGAAATCTTAATGAAATTTAAAAAGATTTATAATTCTTTAAATCAATACTTTATTTCAAAACAATGCAAATAAAAATCCGTTAGAAAAAATATTAATAAAATGATTTATTAAATTCATAATATAATAAGAATAATTATTGATATTATATAAAATAATAATAATATATACATATAATTATTTAAAATTTAATATATTTTTTTAAGATTAATAATAGCTAATCTTTTAATAAAATTTCAAATAACATCTTATACAACTTCTTATCGTTCTGCTCATAATATTGATATACTACTCATATACTACTGATATACATCATACGTAATAATACTGATTCTCTCTTAATTTTGCCCTCGATCATGTAAAGACGTTGATAAAGCATGACTCACAGCCTTTTCAATTTCGCATACATCGTGGCTTACGCTCAAATCGCCTCATCAAACGTTAATTATGCGTCGCCGTTATTACGTCGAGTCACAGTTTCATTCTAATTCTCACAGTGACGGAATTTATAATGCGATGTAGTCTGAATTTATAATATTATCGCGATTGCGTTTCTTAAATAACGGAAATTAAACGAAATCGTCGGACGACTTCGAGGGAAGGCGTTGACATATAGAAATTCAATCATTTTCATTTTATAGGAAAGTGCATTCGAACAGCTTCGCTATTTTTTGCATTAGACCGCACTAGAGAATTCTCTTTCTCGCTTTCAACAAACATCAAACATATACCTATCTCATTTTAAATTTCAAAAGTGTACATTAATTCAGCCACAAAAAAATAGACCTATTTTCATTTAGAGACTTAAAATATCTCTAGTTTCGTTATTTACGAGGCGTGACAATCGTTCCGATTACTGTTCAATAACCGTGGTAGTATATATATATATATATATATATACACCTGTGCATAAATCTTTTTTTTTTAACTGATTTCTAAGTGCTATCATACGAGTTTCTGTTTGCGATCTTACTTATGTCGCATATTGTGGGTCACTTAAGTCACTTTGCACACGCGTGCAACGATCACGCATCATTAGCCTGCTACATATTATCTCGTATATCATCATAAATGCAACAGGTTTTATTTATAACTTTGTTAATACGCATTTTGCATATTCTAAGCACAAATAATACAATAGCCATAGGAAAAGTTAATAAAGTTCCATAATCGGCTTATTTGTTATTCTTGCAAAAATATTGAGAAAAATTTTGATTATATTAATGGGATAGTATATGATAAAACGCAATTTAGCAAAACCAAATAAAATTTCTAATTATCATGATTGGATTCTACATTTTATAATTAAAACATTTGATAGATTTAACTATAAGAATTTTTTGTTGGATTTTTTAATTATATTCACTCTCTAGACGGTTTCTTTTTTATTAAAGAATCATATATATGCTGATCTGACTGAATACATTTATTATTATTAACAAATTCTAGTATATTTAATAGGAAGAAATTAATCATGCTTATTTAGTAATTTCTAAAAGAATTTTGATTGATTTCATTTTCTAATAGACATCATACTAGTTGATTTTCAATGTATGCATCTAGATTTTTTACAGTGATCCTCGATAAAGACTTTCAATTCTGTTCGAAAGATAACAGACTCGAATTTTTATTTTTTCTTTATTTTCTAATGTTTTTTTCGCACGAATTAGTATTTGTCACTTATGTCATCATTAATTCAAATAATTATTAATATCTTTTTCTCTTTATCTTTCTGTGTATAATATATTGATTACAATAAAAATATTTCAATAATGAATAAAATGATATTAATTCTAAATTCCCTAAAATCCCTAAAAATTTAAAAAGTTATATCTTTTAATCTCTGCATTATAGACAAATATCCTACATGTTCACTCATTATTTTATTATACAAATTAAATTTTAGTGATTGAGTGTATATCATCACAGAATAACCTAACATTATATTACATTTTCGTGTTTAATCAATCACAGATGGTTTCGTAATTCCCTGTTGAGCCGTTGTGCCGAAACTAATTTTCGCCGATCCTCTTTGCATTTGTCTGCACCGCACTTTTACGAGACTTCGTGCTTTCAGTACGATATGGTACCAGACGAGTTCTCGCGTGCAACTTACGAAATACGTGCACGAGGCGCGATGCTGGCATACACTTGCGAGCGGACAAAAACAGTAAACCCAGAAACACAGTGCGCCTTCTTCTTTCACGGGGCAACGAACTCCGTTCTCGCATCGACACCGCGGATGTCATTTGCTACGGCATTGGCCAAACCACTCGGAGAAACCGATCGATCGAGGTCCGATCCATTTTTTTCTTCGAACAGTCGGGAGGACACGCATTTCTTTCTGCGATTCCTTTTGAAGCCGTGCAATGTTGTCGCGATCCATCTGTCTGTGATGTCATCGCGAGATAAATCATACTGCTATTAATCAATTAGGTGAATGAGAATTTGATTAATTTTCCTAAAGATTAATTCATCTTAAAATTGTTCACGAAACTATATGAAATTTTTTTTAATTTGGCAACTTGACTTCCGTAACATTCTAAAATATTACCAGACAGATAAATATTACCTAGGAATCAAAGTCTACTTTTATCACAGCAGACAACCGAAAGTGTAGATAAGAAAAAAATATATATCAAAGTAATATAAAATCTGTTCTTGTAGAAGATAATATTTGCTATCGAGATTTATTAAAAATCTTTTTGCGTAATTGATGCAACCTGTTTTGATGTCAACTTCCACAAAGCAACATGTAACCCGATGGCAATTGTTTGTCAAGGAGTATACTCCATACAAAAAAAGGACCAGCCTGCACATTCCATGCTGCAAGAAGGGATATCACGCTCACCCTATCCGATAGACAAGAGTTCTACGTAGATAAACGTTTTAATACTGCTGATAAGACACGACTCTGTATGGTTGGAACTTTTACACGTTGCTATCTTTTATCTAAGAAATCCAGGATAAATAAATCTTAAATTATTTACAAAATTTTTTACGTTTACCAAAACTTTTATTTATGTGTATTGAGTAGATTTCAAATTTTAGTTGATAATCTTATTATTCTGAATTAAAAATATTATAATTCTAGAGTCTGATCATAAGATGTGACTTGATAAATTTTTGATCCGTTTTTATTAACTTTCGTTCAAATTCAGATTTCGATTACTTTAATTTAGGTAGAAAGAAAAATTGCTCAAAAAAAAAGAGATAGTGATAGTAATTATATAAGTGGCATCTATATCTATAAGAAACACATAAAAATCAACAATATGAAAGTCAACAACAAAAAGTCAAAATGGCTTAATTTTATTGTTTAAGTATATTAATAGACTTAATGTTTAAGTATAGTTAATCAGAAAGAATCTCTCGTTTGATGTAATAAATATTTTGAATTGGTTATAGTCAGTGTGAGTAATAAAAAACAAGCATAAATGTCAAAGAATCATCGAATTGCATATTTATAATAAAGAAGCTAATTTCTTCTGGCCTGACAGAAACAATTATTATTAACAACTGAATTCATAAACGTAATTCATAAACAGCTATTTAATTAATTAGCAACATGCTCATGCATCTAATGTGATATTCTTCTACATCGATAAAATACCATACTTATGTTACTTATGTAATTATCCATTTTTTTTAGTAAGATGAAATGCTGTTATGTCATCTTCAGGAAAAATAAATGCCTCTAATTTTAAACCGATATTTGATTTGATGATACACAACCAACAACGAGCAATAATTTTCGATCATTCCCATCTTTTAATTAAACCGGAAATAAATTTTTAAATTTTTCAAGCTTGTCCCAGTGATAGCCGATATAATTTTACGTAATAAGTCGCCAGCTGGTTACCTCTAATTATCACCGTTCTTTGAGAAACGTTTTCCTTCTCTGTCGTACGCCGAATACCAGCGCTATGGCGTGGGCTGGGATACAAGAATCGTGAAAATAGCATATTAACAAAATTAGCATAAGAGGAGAAAGTCGCGGTCGTCGGCCGCACGACCACATTTGCACGAGTGCCGAATCTGCGAATTCTCATGCGAACGACTCTCGAAGGAGAGATAAAAAGCCAGTACGTGCATAACTCGTGTGAAATCCCCGACTGGCGCGCGCGAACAAATT
Organism: Atta colombica; assembly: GCF_001594045.1. Classification (NCBI taxonomy): domain Eukaryota; kingdom Metazoa; phylum Arthropoda; class Insecta; order Hymenoptera; family Formicidae; genus Atta; species Atta colombica. The sequence continues at coordinate 100,944 of NW_017259228.1, read as the reverse complement.
CACAGGTGTCAAAGAAGTCAATATGATTTATTTTCTTCTTTATTTACGAAAAATTTATTAATGCTGTGAAAAATTTATTAATGAACCCTTAGATTAGAGTTTCTATAATAGAAATAACACTACCTTAGATAGCCTCGCGATTTCTATTAATTTAGGAATAAACATTAGTTTTCTTTGTGTAAATCATCACCTGGAATGTTTTTTACACTCCAATTAAAAGTGGTTATTATTAACCTTTCGGAGCTGACTCTGAAATCTGTAACACACAATTACTGACGCTGGATTTATAAAAGCTTTACATTTAATTTTCTGTTAATTAAAAGGGATTAATTAAGTTCAAGAAACTAAAAAATAACTCATATTAAAAGGAATAAATATATTTAATTAAAAAAAATATATTAATAAGTTTTTATTTATTTTTAATAAATATATTTTATTAAGATTAATTTAGCAGATATTACTTAAAGAAAATTGAAATATTTTGACAAAGAAATTCATAATTGAGTAGATCCAATTCGTGTCTTATTCTCCAATCATCATCTAACAATAAGTATTACTAGCTAAGAAATCATCGATGTGATGTTATGATATGTTTGAGAAAGTGCATAAACACAGTCATGTGTTACATTGTTGAATAACAATCTCTTCGTGAAACATAATGATTCGTCCAACGCTCATCCGGATCTCGTATCCACGCGAAAGGATGTGAAAACACTGTCGCGGCAAAATATTTGCGTACTCAAATTAAGGCGACGTTTATTCACTTAGGAGTCATTGACGCGAGCTTGGTTAAAACGTAACATCGCGATAAAGTGATGTGCAAAGACGCACTTGCACAAGTGCGACGGCAGAGATGTCGCGTTTATTTTGCAGCGAAGTATCCACCGTCGTGCAAATACTTTAAGTAGGTACAAATATCTAGTTAGCGAACAGGGTAGGTCGTTGAACCCGAGAGGGGAGCGTCGATCAGCTGGTCGCCGGCTACACACATCGCAAAGATCGATGGTTTTCGTCGACCCAATTTCCTGACTGTCACGCAGAGGGAGATGGACAGATTGGTGACAGGACGGTCGCGGGGCAGGGGTGAACCTATCGCACTTTCAAATCACGCATTCGCGTTACAGTCATCTGCATGGACGGCGGCTCGCTAATTTTTCCTTACGCTTCCCCGTGTACGCTGCAGCGCGTGTTTCGTCACGAGTACGCCGATGCCAATTACGCTGAAAGAATCATATCTGTCACCTCATTACGAGAGAACAATGCGAACGTAAACAAAGCGTATTCCACGTAGACTAGTATCCGACAACTAAATTGTCAAGAAAAAATTCTGAAATGAAAATTCTTGAAAATGAACGAATCAGAAGATTCTAATTATATAAGTCAAAATTCTAGCTATCTAAACTAGAATTATAATAGATTCAATCAGAAAATTATAATTTGCCTATTTTCAACCAGAATTTTTTAATTCCAATTAATGCAATCAGATATTTTTCCAGTGCAAATATCGAGAAATTCTATTGACATTAACGATTCATTTATCTTTATGACAATCATATCATCTGTAATATCTGTATTATTGTATTCGATTTGACTTGTTTTATTTCAAATAATTTTATAGTTTTCTACGTTAATGATCGCAGCTATGAAAAGTATTGAAAAATATTGTTTGAAAAATATGGTCTATACAGAAATGGGATTAATTTGATTTATTGTATTTTTAATAGCAATTTATTGATGATATATTGGTTAAACGTGGGCTGTATTGAATCAATATTGAGCCATTCACTACTATTCTACTGTGCCAATAACTGTGCTACTAAAAGATGTTAAAAATCTTCTTCTGAAATCAATCTTTCTTCTGAAAGATTTCTTTTTTCTGAAATCAATATCGAATATTATGTATTTTAAATAATATGAAATTTTAGAAATAAAAAAAAATTAAAATTCTGTATATATGATCAATAATAATGTTTTCAAAATTCATGTTTTAAAATTCAATGTATATTCAATGTAATATTTAATATTTGACGGATTTTGTGACATAACATTTTTTTGTTTGTTTAGTTTAGTACGCACTCATCAAACGAGAATGGATCAAAATGGATTGAAATTTTTTTCTATCCATATTTTAAATAGCGAATACTTTTTTTTGAATTTAATTGGATTCAATTGGATTCAATTAGATTCAATTGAAAAACTGCATTTCTTATTCAAAATTTTGAATTGAACAGTTTGTATAATATTCACAATGCACAGGAAAAGCCAATATTATTTTTAGATTGAAAGGCATAAAGATGCTCCATGCAATTCCTATAAATGAATAAATATCTTATAAATGAATAAATATCCTATGAATAAAAATACATTCAGGATTGAAAAGCATTCATTTTAACATTCAATCAATGTGAATCAATATTTCTGAAAATCTGAATCCATTTCAATTCATTTCAATCCATTTTCGTTGCTGGGTATTACATACAATACAAACATCACGTTTGTGATAAAATGATTGGTAAGTGGGTAAATCTTCAAGTTTGCCTCTCGGTGAAAACATCTGAAAATACGATCTGTGCATAAATTGCGTTGGCACGTTGAAGATTACGAAAATCATGACTATATTGGTACTCGCGCAATGCTTTCTAACCAGAGAGGTGCTAAAGAAGATAAAATCACAGATCCGTCTATTTCACCATGCCGACAGGATGAATCGCGGATATTCTCTTGAATGGAGGTAATGACCGTGCGAGATGAACGATAAGAGCGAGCGTCGAGCTCGAGCTAGTCCGCTAGTCGCAAACTAGTCACTGACTATCCGTGGCTGAATGAGCCGGTCGCACTACAGAGGTGGTAGAGCTAGGATCGTTCCGCTTCGACAAAGGCGGGGGAGGTTGATCTGACCGATAGCACATAAAACTGGGTTATCAGAACGCAACTCTCCTTGGACCGGTTATGCTTGATCCTCTTCCTACTCTTCTCCTGTTTTTTCTCGTCTTCTACCTTCGTTAGCTTCTACGCCCACTCGTCTCTAAAGAGATTGGCATTTCGCATTTTTGTCCGATTAGAAATGCTCTAACGGCATTTAGTCTGATTTCGATGATAGCAAAGAAATTGTACAATTTTGAAAATCGTTATATTTTGCGTATTTGATATATTTATAAATTTATAATGATATATGTTCATATTAAATTTTGAAGTAACTGTTGCGATTGTTACTATAAGGAAATATACTTTCGTTAGTTGTAGAGAATATATCACCAAAACCCAGTTTTTCATTTTCTAATTAACTTGTAGTTAGACTTAAACTAATAATAATGTAAAAATTATATTTTTCCAATTAAGTTAAACTGATAGTTTTTACAGTGAATAATTTTTATAGTAAGTAGTTATTACAACAAAATAATTAATTTAGTAATTAACTAGAAAAACAACTTTTGCAACATCATCTAATTAAATGAAATTAAATAAAAACCACAAATTCAATTAAATAATGAAAAATAAGATTTAATACAGTTTGATCTATCGTAAAATGAAATATCTTTGATTTAATTGAGGTAAATGTAATAAAAGTGTAAAAAGCCTAATATATCCAAAATTAGAACATAGCCTTAAAATGTCTTTAAGATATTTTATGAGATATCTTATAATATTGACTTATGTACTGGAATTATCAAAATATAAACTAAAGTCACTTCGATTTAGGATCAAATTTATTGATTTATGATACCTAATTAGATTATTGAGTATTAACTAAATTATCGACTGCAAAAAATTAGAGAATTTTTTAATTATGTATGTCTTTATAATATACCAATTTTGGTAATATTAATAAAATCTCTATTGAAAGAGAGAGAATACAGATCTTTGTTAGATA